>NC_056726.1:307809386-307941886 GCF_019279795.1 Protopterus annectens
TAGTGCTTTTAGGATGCCATATGAATTTTGCTAGTTGCGTTTTCATTTTATTGAAGAAGTTACTTGGTATGCTGATAGTAATAGCGTTTAATTGGTATAGGATTTTTGGGATAATGTTCATCTTAATAACTGCTGCTTTAGATAAGGGAGACAATTTTAAGTTTATCCTTCTGTTAATATCATTTGTAATATTTGACCATGTGTTATAAAAGTTGCTTTTTAATATGTCTAGTTGCGAGTGGTTAAATTGGATGCCCAGGTATTTTAGGGAGTAATTAACTTTGATTTTTGCCTCTGGAAAGTAAAACTCCTTATGGCCGAGGGGGTTTATTGGGAAGATAACTGATTTATTTGGATTTAATTCATAGTTTGATACATTAGAGAATTTGTCAATAGTGTCCAGGATCTTCTTTAGGTCCATGTTAGGTAATTCAAAATATATGTTTAGGTTATCGGCAAATGCTGTGTATTTTATTTGGACTTTGGACATTTGCATGAAGTGGTGATATGTTCTTTGACTTATTTGTAGTAATAATGATTCAATGTATAAGTTGAACAAATAAGGGGAGAGTGGGCAGCCTTGTCTTGTCCTGTTAATTATTTTAATTGGTTTTGATTTTTTTTTAATAGAGAGAGTCGTAGTTGCATTGCTATAAAGTGTCTTAACCATATTTATGCATTCCTGTGGTATATTAAACTACTGTAATAATTTAAAAAGGAAGGATAAGTTCACTCTGTCAAAAGCTTTGGATGTGTCTACTGACAGAGCATATCTAGGACATCTGTCCTTATCTAAAAGATGTATTAAAGAGTCAGTGGTGAGTGTGTTATCCCAGACCTGCCTATGACTCATAAAGCCCAACTGCTCTGGAGATATTATAGAAGAGACTATTTTTTAATTATGTTTGCTAATATTGTAGGTAATATTTTAATATCTATATTGATGAGAGCTATTGGTCTATACTTGTTAAGGTTTAAAGTGTCTGAGTTTGGTTTTGCAATGAAGATAGTCTTTTAGTTGTTTAAGTACAGGTCTGAGATGCCAGATTCTATTCTGTAATTTAAGACCCTTTCAGTACTGATGTGAATTGCTGCTTAAACTTCTTATAGAATTCTGCCACAAACCATCTGGGCCTGGTGCCTTGCCTGGTTTCAATTTATCAATGGCTATTTTGATTTCCTCAACCATTAAAGGGGCTTTTAAGTTATTCTTTGTACTTCATTTAGAAGTGGGAATTTTATATCTTTGGTAAATTATTGGTAGAGATGATCTTGGTGCTGTTCCTGTGGCCTATATAAATTCATTTAGAAGTGAGAATTTTATATCTTTAGTAAATTATTGGTAGAGATGATCTTGGTGCTGTTCCTGTGGCCTATATAAATTCATTTAGAAGTGGGAATTTTATATCTTTAGTAAATTATTGGTAGAGATGATCTTGGTGCTGTTCCTGTGGCCTATATAAATTCATTTAGAAGTGGGAATTTTATATCTTTAGTAAATTATTGGTAGAGATGATCTTGGTGCTGTTCCTGTGGCCTATATAAATTCATTTAGAAGTGGGAATTTTATATCTTTAGTAAATTATTGGTAGAGATGATCTTGGTGCTGTTCCTGTGGCCTATATAAATTCATTTAGAAGTAGGAATTTTATATCTTTAGTAAATTATTGGTAGAGATGATCTTGGTGCTGTTCCTGTGGCCTATATAAATTTTGATACATTTCTTCAAATTCCTGTATGATTTCATTATTTGAGTCTAAAGTATTATTTGTATGGTTTATGTCCCTTATTTTGGAGGGGGCATTTATTAAATTGATGATTCTTGCTAACATTTTTGAGGGGGGTTGAGCCCATTCTGCATTTGTGTAATATCTTCAGTTCCATGATAGAATATTGTTTTTGCAGCTCATATAACTCTTTTTACAGATTTGACATTTGGTTCTCTAGATCCAAGGAATGTTTTTTTTTTTTTTTTTTTTTTTTTTTTGCAGTTCTAGCTCTATTATTTTTAATTTGCTTTCTATATTAGTCTTTTCTCTTATGTTTAGTTTTTATACCAATGCATTTTGTATTAATATTCCCCTGATGACTTTAATTGCTTGCTATTGAAGATCATAAGGTATCGTGGTTGCTGCAATGCTATTTTCTAATTGAGAAAGGGCATTTGTAATTTATTGAATAACTTCTTTTTTGTTGATTAAGTTAGGATTTAAAGACCAATTAGATGAGGTGAATGAGGGGGTATTTGGATTTTGCTTCCTTTATTGTAATACTGATTTTTGAGTGATCCGAAATGGTTCTGGGCTCGGATTTGTAGAGAACTTTGTTATTAACTATAAATTCAGCGATTAGGAATACATCAGTTCTAGACCATGGTTTGTGGTATGATGAATACAATGTGTATTTACTGGCTAATGTATCTGATCTATACATTTCAAAGGGATCTATCAGGTTAAAGTCTTCTATTAGTTCTGCTAGTATGGTGATAACTTGGGATGGTTGCTTGTTGTTTTTATTTGTTCTAGCTTTTTCTGGATTAATTATCATATTCCAATCTCATCCTATTATGAACAGGTGGTCAGGTGCTTTCATTAGTAGGTCATAAATCTCATATAGGAAAGCTTATTGGTTCATGCATGGACCATATACATTCAAAAATAATATTGGCTTTTTGTATAGTGGATGAGTGTGTGTAAAGTAACACTATCTCCCATTTGGGTCTGTGTTACATTTTAATATAGTTCCTGTAAATGATTTTTTAACTAATATATCGGCCCCTTTGGATGTTGTGCAGTCCCCTGCTGCTATGATTTGTTGCAACTATTGTCCTTTGTTCCCTTGTGATGTGAGTTTC
Organism: Protopterus annectens; assembly: GCF_019279795.1. NCBI lineage: Eukaryota > Metazoa > Chordata > Ceratodontiformes > Protopteridae > Protopterus > Protopterus annectens. Next base: position 307,812,241 of record NC_056726.1, read on the forward strand.
TTGTAAGAAAATTACCCCTGCTTTGGCTTGATAAATCAAATGTATAACTATTTTTTTTCTTTTTATTTTGAAGGACTTTTATATTCCACGAGTTAACACTTATCATCTTATAGGGGAGGCTTGTCTATTTGGCTATTTCTAATCTTAATATGCTTGGACTACCATGCAGGATTAGTATTTGGTTAAAGTTACTTGGCTGATTTATAGAAGTTGAGATGACAACATACCCTTTCAGTATCCCTCCTGTGCCTAACCACATAAAACCCCAAACTGAAAGAGAGATGTAAACATATACACACTTTAACATAATTTATACAATAATTGATTCAAATTCTATAACTAGACAAATCCAAACTATAATACAATTCCAATGTGTTATTCCAAGTCTCATCAGACTGATAGCTAATGTTTGCTCATCCTAACAGCCTGCCTAAAATATAACAGGACAACTTAGAGGAATTACTAACCTTATGTGTTCTACAGTTAAATCAATACAAAGTATGGGTGTGTGAGGAAATGACCATTTGTTTAGAGTTAGGATAAAAGCCTGTATGTAATTTGGGTTTTCCTACTTAGTGTAGCAGAATGTTGTCAGCATACTTTATGCTTTCCTAATAAGGAATTAGGTTGCTTACTCTTATATGTTTAGGACTGTGTACCACGACCCTATGATTCTTAATAATCTAGGATGGCAGGCACTGGAATGCACCATATTTTGATTTCCAGGTCAAAATAGTATATATCATCTCTGCTTCAATCATTACCCCCCTACCTATTTTTAACATCTCTTATAATTTAGCACATCTTACAGAGCTTCAGTATTCTTATATTGTTTCTTAACAGGTGAATTATATAGAATGATACAGAGTACTATAAAATTCTCTATGTACCTAGAGATATTTTATATTTATTATACAACAACAACAATTTAAAAGTATTGCCAAGTGAATATTTCCTTATTTTAGGAAGCATGTTCCAATGACCTATTCATTGCAGTTAATAAGTTCCTTCAACTTAAGCACTTCCTTTAACGGTGCATTAAAGCCATCTGCTATCTAATTTTTTACAAGTGATACCACTGTCATTTCCAAGCTAAATATAGTAGCGTAACTATCCTTTACTGTGAAGTCAATGTGTAAAGGTTGTGCTCTTATTTGTATTTTGCTTAATAATGTAGGCATTCAGCTATCATGCCTAAATATTTAAGATTGATTAGCATAGTGATTAATTTGCTATCAAGAATCTATGCTTTAACATTTGTACTTAACAATGATCTTGACTGCTTAGGATGTGAACACCATCTTATGAATGCACATGTATATTACCTACTTGTGTATTATGGACCGGATAGTCCACAAAGCTTAAGTTAGGTAGGGTTGCTATCTTATTTTAAGGCACTCCAGCTACTCAAGAACACAAAATAAGCACAGTTACAGTTGCATTAAAATACAAAGGATGCAGTAAAACCTCTTATTCAATTACGAACAGGTGCACGTTAAGGGATATATACTTTCCTTAGGAGAATTGTGATATTAAAACACATCTTGCTTAAAAGTACTACAGGATTATTGTTCTGTGGTTGAATATCATTTTTTTTCTCAATATATTACACCATCCACCTCTTTGAAACATAGGTTATATGACTCTGAACCTTTTAAGGGCAGTGCTTGAATTTTATGTTATTTTCTCGAGACAAACATAAAAAACATCTATATCTGTTTAAAAAAAAGATGCTATCACCTTAGTCTATGGATAAGATGTTATAGTCACTTTTATTTAAATTTTTTTCCTGTTAAATACCTGCCATGATACGTTCCTTTCACAGCTTCTGCTTTTTCCTTTCTATTCTTTCTTTAATCTTGTTTCTACCATCGGAGGTTGTATAGTTCTTGAGATTTCCTTTATTACTGGAGCCATAGTAGCTGAGGAAGGTGGTGCGATGTAGGGTTGAGGTGTTGCAACTTCTGTAATTGAAGCTTTGACCTTTAAACTCGCACTCTTCTTGTTTTGAAGCCAACGTGTTGTGTGAAGGTCACAGGTCGGGTTATTTGTGCAGCTTCCTGTTCTGATCAGGGATTGGAATGCAAAAACAAAGATGGATAAATCAACAAAAAGAGAGGTATTCAAAGTAATTTATACCTTTTATATTTGTGGAGATTTCAGGGATTAATTTGAGCTGGTATGCTTAGGTACATCGTAACTGCATTAGTGTTCCTTGGTGCATAATGTTCATGTATTTGTTTGGTGTTTCGCTGAAGGCCTTTAAAAGGCAGCTTTTGCTTCATTGATATTATTTATTTGGGAGGAAGTACAGTTATTTTTGGAAGATAAATCTTGCCGGATACTTCATTTGCAATTAGATTTTTTTGTTGAACAGGTAAGCTCAGTATGGTAAGAGTGCTTGTCTTTGTTGCTTAATGGAAAGAGGGAGGTCTTGTGCAATTGTTATCTTGTGTGACCTTTCCAGACTATATACTTTTTTATTTTTAGCAGCTTGAATAATAGTGTGAGCATGGGAGGCATTCATAATTCTTACATATATTTGCCTAGGGGCATCCAGTACTTGCTATTTTCTCAGTGCACAGTGTATTCTTTCTATGGAGATTGATTGGACCAGATCTTTGTTGTCTAGAAGCTGATCGAATATTTCTTTAGCTATAGAAGGTAACTGTGCTTGCTCAAATTTCTCTGGGATGCCTCTGATTAGGGCATTATTTTGTTTTGATCTGTGTTCCAGGTCAGTTAACTTCTGTTGGATTTCTTTCACTGAGTTTTCCATGATGCTGGTAGTTTTCTGGATCTCATCTATTTTTATCTCATCGCTTAGGGTTTTAGCTTCATTCTTTTCAAGTTTAGCCAGTAGTTGTTCCAGATTGTTACCAAAGGATGTTAATTTTGATGAGAAGGTCTGAGTCTCAGACTGGAACGAGGTTAAGGCAGCCTTGAATTCATCCATAAAGAAGAGTTGTTCAGTTTAAGTTTCTGGGCTTGCTTTGGTGTGTCAGTCTGCTGCTTTGTAGTTTTCTGCCTTTTTGTGCATACCTCTTTTTCTGGTGATGCTATCAGTGATAATCTAGTCTTTGTAGATTGAGCTTCCATTTGTTCCATTTCTTTGATCTTATATTTTCCTCTTTCCACATTTGGTTGTTAAACATATTTTTCACTGTCAAAGCCTGGATACACGTGGTGGGATACTGTAGAGCAACCGCTTCATTTTTGTTTGTAAGTAACCAGATTATATTAAGTTTTAAAATATGAACTCATCTTCGTTTAGTAATTGCATATATTTATGGTATTTGCTTATTTGAAGGATTCCTTAGGAGTGCTGACATCTTGATTAAGTTAGATTAATAACAGCTTTTAGGAGCTGTCTGGATTGCATGCTGTCTAGCTGGTGACCATCTTGGAATCTCCCCTAGTGAACGTGAATATGATTGTATGCAGGCCAGCACAGCACTGACATGCCAGGGAGTAGATTCCATAGTAAATGATGACAAACATGTTAATACCAGCCATCACACTACTGCTGTGGCCACATTATGAGTGATTACATGGCCAATGTGAAAGGCACAGTATGGTAGCATGTCCGATGCTATGAGAATTCCTATTCACAATGAAGCAATTTATAACTGCAACAGGAGACTATGAACAGGCCACAGATGGCCAGCACAGTGAAGCTTCAGCTAAGTTATAGAAATGATAAGGAAAGGTGAAAATAGAATGGCTAGAGATGAGATAAGAGCAAATAAAGAAACATAAGCAAGGGTGACATGAAGGGATGATAGATGGGGGGACAGGGGCATATCTTTGCAGTGCAGTTGCTCATTTCTGTTTATGAAGAAGGGTACATGTGCATGGTAGTAAGAAAGGAGCACATAAGGAAGGTAGCAGCAGACAAGCAAACATTAAATGCAGACAGAAACAGACAAGGGGGTATGGACACAAAAGGTTTGGCAGAAGTGAAGAAATGCAGACAAAGTGTGGACAATTAATGATGGAAAAGACTGAAAGACAAACAGAGCAGGTGAAGTGACATGCATAGGTTCATAAGTGTGTTCTAAGCTATTGACCACAAGGACATTTTTAGGCCTAGCTATGCATCCCAGATTTCTGACATGTTCTGGTACCATTGATAAGAGTAAGCAGTGGCTTGGGACATGAAACATTTTCAGGCAGGGGCCTTGGAGATGAACCATTTACAGGCTGCCTGTACCCATTAGAGACATAGGTGCCAAACCAGAGATTAATTTCCTGTTCCCCATCCAATTGTGCAAGTTACACTTGAATTGGGTTAGAGAGGAATTCAGTTTCACATGGATGGGGAGCCTGTTCCAGAGAAGGGATTGTCTCTGGGACACATAGCTGTCTCTCCAGCATGTCCTATTTATATCACAGGCAAGGTATAAATCTTTGGAATAGGCAATTCTGGTGTTGTTTCTTTTGTGGATATGCAGGAGGTCAATCAGGGTAAGGTCTAATAATGCCTTGTATGCCAGGCATAGATCTCCCCTCAACAGCTTGTAGGAGACAGAGTGCAGGGATAGGACCTTGAGGCGGTCTGCATAGGACATGTTACTTATCCCCTGTATTCTTTTAATGAGGAACATCTGTAGATGTTCCAGTTGTTGGATGTGACTGATTAGGTACATACCAAAGGGGTATTGTACTCAATGGTAGGTCTGATGAATGCCAAACACAGAGGAACAATAACTTCCATTTTATAAGTTGTACAGCATTGAATGATTTCCTCACTACTGTAGACACGTGATGGTCAAAGGCTAGATTACCAGCGATGTGTGTCTCCAAGTCCCTGACTACTGGATCAGCTTTTAGGAATGAGTTGTTATTATGGTAGTTACCAGGGGCGAATGACTTACCAAAGGATACTATTATGCATTTCTTGGCATCTAGTTTTAGTCCATGGCTGTGACGCCAGTTATTTATCTGTGTCAGCCCTTTCTGGAGAATATATATTTAGTGGGAGATTCTATAACTGCTCCTAATTTGTAATCATCTGCAAAGTTACTCAGCCAGAGGCCATTGACATTGGCTTTGACTTCAGAGAAGTAAATACCAAAAAAGAGCAGTTCTAGGACTGATCTCTGAGGGACTCCATTTGTGACTGGCCTCTTTGTAGATGTGGACTTCCCAATTCTAACTTCCTGGGTCCTATCTGTGAGCCAACTGGATATCCCCCGGGTGACATAAGGGTTTATACATAACCTCTTGATTTTGTTAACAATCCCTGAGTGTGATATTGTGTCAAATACCTTGGCCAAGTCAAGGTAGGCAGTGTGAACCACTTTCCCCTCATCCATTGCTGTGATGAACTTCTCAAAGAAGTCCACCAGGTTGAGTAGGCATGACCTGCTCTTGATGAAACCAAATTGGGTTGGGTCCAGTGTCATTAATGATCATTTCCATGATAATTGTTTCCATGATTTTGCATATGAGAATAGTGAGACTTATGGGTCTGTAGTTTCCAGGGTCTGTAGATAGCCCTCCTTTGTGCAAAGGGATGATGGTTGCTGTTCTCCATTCATGAGGCATGAAAACTGTTTGGATGCTATGGTTAAATACCAATTCCAGAGGGCCTGATAGGTTATGTTTCATGCTATTTAGAAGGCATCCTGGGATATTGCCTGGGCACTTTGATGCAGTGTTCTTGCATTTAGACAGAGCATTAAGGACCTGTTCTCTAGTGATGGTAGGGGGGTTTATATTTAATGGTATTTCCTGAAGGGAAGTTGAGGGGGAGACAGGGTAAAGTTGGAGCTAAATGTGTTGGCCAGTAGGTTTGCTATACATTCTGGCTCACTGTAGGTGGCTCCACTAACAATGAGCTCTGAACAAAATTGTGTATTGCCATTGAGGTTGTGGACATAGTTAAAGAATGCGTTGTCATGGTCCTTGGCCTGGGAGGACAAACTTATCTCAAATGTGGCTTTGGTAAACTTTATCTGACCTCTGAATTGTTTGTTTACTTTAATGAGAGTGCTTTTATCTTGCTGGGTGCTACAAATCCTAATTTTTGCATGATTTTCTTCCTTCTGTTAGGCAGCCTACTGATGTTGTGAAAGAAAGGGAAACACCATGGTGGGGGATAGGGTGGGGTATGAAGGTTCTGCCTGACTGGCTCAGAGAAGAACCCAGCTGGATGTCAATTAATCCCATGTCTGACATCATGGCCAGATCATGCTTCAGTAGACCATTGAATGGGGTTGTCTGGACATGTGATTATGTTATACAAGAAAAAGCTGCAATGTCTTAATAAGATAATCCAGCTGCTGGCACACTGCAGTTGTGATGAGCCATTACACCTGCCATTGAGTGGCTCACATGGACCTCATTGGGCCACTCTCATAAGAGAAGCCTACTTCTCCCCCCTTCCAGATAGGTGGCCATGTGGGCAGCCAGCACGCCCTCCAGCTTGTCCTTGTCGCCTTCTAAGGGGTGATTTTCATCCTCCTGTGAGAGAAGTAGGCAGGGGACTGTTGGTGACCAGGCAGTGAGCAGAGGGGATTTCTGCTGCACCACATTCTTCACTACAGCTGACCCTACAATGAAGAGGAACACATAGAAAACAAATAAAAACCTACATTAGTACACTTATGTATGACATTTCCATTTCAAATATAAATTATATTTATCAACATGTTATACTTACGTCACTACTGGATAGCCTGTAACTTCTCCATAGGCAGCCTCATGACTGAATTTGACCTGCTCTGCCACTGTGAAATATAACAGACCATATTTAGTACAACATGCTTCTACCAACTGAAGGCAAAGATGGCAAAAACAATACTCAGAAAATGCAGTGCAAAGCTTATACATCTACTGCTTTTCAGAATAGGTGATGTCTGCGGCATCACTTACCTCCCTGGCAGGCTTGTTTCAGGCATCAGCTCTATACATGAGGCTGTCATACTGCCTCACTAGGCATCTCCATATTCCCAGTGCAGCCAGATTTCTTGGCTGCAGCAGGTGGGAGGCCTGCAGAAACAAATGCCTGAAGAAGTTCTTTTCACTGTGTAAATCACAGTGAGGAAGAAAATGTTAGCTTCATGCACAGAAGCACGCATTATGGACATTATGCAGCAAGTCTGTACAATGAAAAGGATCACTAGAGTGGACTGACAACACTACAAGCTTCACAATGTCTATGCATGAGTGGACTGTACACAGCCCCCTGCAGCCTGTGTGCAGGTAGGGATGAGCATGACTATGACTGCTAATACATCACATCATAGCATCAATTCACAAACACACATACACAAACTACCTCATTAGCATAATGACTACTCTGTACAGCCCATCTTAGTGACATGAAAAGCATTGTTGCATGTAGGTGAGACAATGAGGAACAATGAACAGTTTAGGAACTGGAATACAGTGAAAAACAGTTTGTACTGCTATATAAGTATACTAAAAGCAGACAAAACAACTGGCAATGGACCTTAGAACTGCAGAGTCTACACAAGGATGCACAAAAGCAACATGATCAGATACTGAGCAATGGAGTGTATGCTGAGTAACATAACACAAGGAATAAGAAGAGGTGACTGTCTGTGAGGAAGGGGTGGCTGACCCTGACAATGGACAGAGCACAAAGGCTACAGATACATGGGAAGTTCTCACCAGCCTAGCTCCCACATCCTAGCCACTACACACATCTCCCATTGGTGGGTGCATGTGCTTTGGAGGCAGTGCAGCTCACTGATGCTGTCTGTTGTTGTGACCCCTGTGTAGCTTTGGTGGTGCTAACATATACAGGATGTCCAACACTAAACAAAAATTATGCGGAGGTCAGGCTTGTGATAACTGCCCATGAAGTCAGTCTTTGGGGTGATTGACACCTTGCTGGCTTCTTCTCTGAGCCTATCAAACAGAGTCATTGTATCCCATCCATCCCCCATTATGGTGTTTCCTCTTCTTGCATGTCACTTCCACAGCTCTGGTTGTCATTCAGTGCCCTCCATAACCAATTGCCTGTTTGCATCTCTCCACTGTTGCTAGCATGTTTGTGTCCATGCCTCCTGGCCCATTTCTATACACATTTTACTATTGCTTGTCTACCACTGCTGCCTTACTTATTACCTCCTTCCTTGCTGTGATTATTTGGTGCTGCCTTACTTATTATCTCCTTCCTCGCTGTGATTATTTGGTGCTATAACCACAGTGCTGCAAAATGGCAGGTAGTGGTAACATGCATATTGCTGTTGTCAGTATAGCACAGTGTGAATGGTGATAACAAATTAGCAGACAGGTCTGTGGCCACCAAATGGACCCAGCATAATACCAGTGAGATACTGATGCTGGACAAGGACAGTCATCAATATATGTATATGCGTGCGTGCGCACACACACACGCACACACACACACACACACACACACACACACACACACACACACACACACACACACACCACCCTACATGTGTAGCCCATAGGTGCACATATCTTGTCATGGGACTGAGAGAATTTAAATGGCTGGAAAAGTTCAGCATGCTGGAAACAGAGGTCATACTGTAGGCACTATGTACACAGGGCATGTGTCTCCTTGAAAACAGAGAGGAAAGCAAGATTTTTCAGGACAAGTATTGGCAAGGAGTAGTGCAGGACATCAATACTGTGAACAGCCACAATACAACAGTAGTACTGGCATATCACAGGGTCACTGATATGATACTGCCTGACAACATGAAGGTACAGGATATTTCCAGGAACAGATCCACCACAGGAAGTGGACTGACAACACAGAGGCATCTCACAGAGGTAGAGGAATTCATGGTAACCCTCTCTGGGCCAGATGAAAGAATCATGATTGCCAAGCAGAGGAACACCTTGTCACTTTTAAGATAAACCTAGATAATTGGATGTGTAGCCTCAAATTCTTCTCTGGTCTATCTTGTCTTGCCCTCCTTGAGGTTGGAAGGAACTTTTGAATAGGGGTCATTGCCTAAGCTTGTAATGCTCTGCAGACCAATTACCTGATACTTGCCTGTGAACATATGAATTTGATACCTAGTAGTGGCTTTGATGTGGGAGCCAGGCTCATGACAACTGCCCAGGTATCTGGCGGGGATGCATAAGGTTAATACTAGCAAGTCCCATCACTGTTGCACAGTGACCCTCTATCGTTAATGTATTAGTCAGCACAATATATATATGTATAACTTTACCCAAGAACATCAGGGCTGCAACTGTCACAACCTACTCCATAATGTATATGGCCATAGGCTATGCAAATAACCAGCGTGTAGCAGTATGTGTACCATATATATTTCAACATTGACACTGGTATGTTATCTTTAAACTTTGACAGTTTTACTAGTGGTGAGTCCAACACAATAGTTCAGGGCTTTCCTAATAACAGAAGGTTAGCTGATGCTAATGATGGTGGTAACATGAACATGGCATAGTCTGATGACCCAGTGGTGCTGTCAGCAATGTTAACATTGGAAGGCATACACACATCCCCCACAGAGAAGATAATGGAGAAGGGGCAGAATATACCTCCTAGATCTGTCTTGTTTAGTGATGGATGTCCTGTCCATGTTAACCCCACTCAAGCTACACCAGCCTTACCACTAGGTCTGAAGTGCATGAACCCACCATAGAGGAAAGAAGTGTAGGTGACCATCATAACCATGACTCCAGAACATTTCCTGAAGTGTGTGTTACCCTTGACATCAGTCATTATATGTGCAGTTCAATGATTCGGACACAGAAGGATAAAGCCAAGGCAGTGTCTGCAACCAAAGGAGGGAGTGTAAGACATGCTGCAATGTATGCCAAGTGACATAGGTTCATAGGTTCATAGGTAGGTACTAGGCTATTGGCCCTACGGCCTATATAAGCCTAGCCAAAAAATGTACCCTGGCTTTCGCCACCCAAGAAAATTATTTTCCTGTGCCCCTGTCGAGCAGAGCCACAGAAGTGATCCCTGGGGTGTATTTCCCATTTCCCATCCAATCATCAAGATTTTTCTTGAAGAGTGCTAATGAGGAGCTCTGTTTGACATAGATAGGTAGTCTGTTCCAGAGTATGGGAAGTCTCTGGGACAGGAATCTATCCCTCCAGCATGTTCTGTTTATTGTGGTGACAAGGTTTAGGTCCCTAGAGCGTGTAGCTCGGAGGGATTGAGATTTCTTTAAGTGAAGCATGTCCAACAGCTCTGGGTTTGACATAGCTTTGTATGTTAGGCAGAGATCGCCCCTGAGTAGGCAATATGCGATGGAGTAAAGCTGTAGTTGTTTGAGACAGTCTGCATAGGGCATCTGTTTGAGGCCAGTAATCCTCTTTGTGAGGTATTTCTGTGGTCTTTCCAGTTGTTGTAGATGTCTTGTGAGGTACATACCAAAAGGGACATTGTACTCTATAATGGGTCTAATGAGTGATGAGTAGAGGGGAACAATGACCTCTTTTTTGCTGGATGAGAATCCTTTTGTGATGAGATGAGCCACGAGAAGGATTTCCTGACTACTGTGGCGATGTGATTATCAAAGGAGAGACTACTGTCCACCTGTGTCCCAAGGTCTCTTATCACATTTTCAGCATTAAGTAGACTACCAGCTATGTGGTAGTTCATGGGTACAGAGTTTTTACCAAAGGGGATGACAATACACTTTTTGGCATTGAGCTTCAGGCCATGGCTTTGACACCAGGTATCTGTCTCAGTGAGGCCCTTTGTAGTTTGTCCTCATTATTAGGAGTTTTGATTATGGCTCCTAATTTGCAGTCATCTGCAAACTTTGTTAGCCAAAGACCTTCTGTGTTAGCCTGCACTTCAGAGAAGTAGATACCAAACAGGAGAGGACCCAGGACTGAACCCTGTGGTACTCTACTTGTCACTTGTCTGAAGTCGGATTTGGAATCCGCTACTTTCACAGTGAGGGTTCTGTCCATGAGCCAGTTGGCAACCCATCTTGTGACATAGGGATTTATACCTAGTTTAGTGGGCTTATCTATAATTCCAGAGTGGGGGATGGTGTCGAAAGCCTTGATGAGATCTAGATAAGCTGTGTGAACCATTTTACCCTCATCTATGGCTTTGGTGACTGCTTCAAAGAAGTCAATCAGGTTTAGGAGACATGATCTGCCTTTTACAAATCAAAACTGGGTAGGGTCCAGAGTTTGGAGATTGCCAATGTCTTTATTTGAGTTCCATGATGATATGTTCCATGGCCTTGCAGACCAGGCTCGTCAAGCTAATGGGGCGGTAGTTCCTGGGGTCCATCATGGCTCCACCTTTGTGGAGTGGGATAACTGTCACGGTGCGCCATTCAGTGGGTACAAAGCCTAAGGTGAGGCTATGATGGAACATGGTACTTAGGTAGGGTGCCAGTTCATTCTGTAGTTCATGTAGAACGCAGCCTGGGATATTATCAGGTCCCATGGATGCTGCGTTCTTAGCTTTGGAGAGTGTGTTTATTACCTGTGCAGCCGTGATTATATGAACTTTGCATTCTTCCGGTATAGAGATGGGCCCTCTAGGGGGTGAAAGGGGGGTAAAGTTAGCACTGAACCTATCTGCTAGTATGTTGGCAATATCAGTTGGTTCTGTATATTTAGCGCAATTGTGCTGTAACTCAGAGCAGATCTGAGTGTTCCCATTGAGATTCTTGACATAGCTATAGAAAATAATCAGCCCTTACAAGTCTTGAACCCAGGGCCCTGCACACCATAGCCACGGCAAGTTACCACTAAGCCAGCATAGTAGATATGGATCTGAAGCACACATGTCTGCTGAGGGCAGTGATGCCCCACTTGACGGCCACTGGTACATCCATGAGGATATTGGCAAAAGATCACTGTGACCATGTTAGGGTTCAGACACATCATGCAAAGTCACAAGCCCAGTGTATGCCAGTGGAATACACTCTTTCAATGGCTGCATCACTATCCCTTGTGGACATGGCTATCTCTGTCTCTAGAGATGGACAATCCCAGGGTCATGGCCAATGCTCTTCCAGCTCTTCTTCATGGCACCCCGCCAAGCAAACACTCTGGGTCCCACAGTTTCATCCCATCCTTATCATCTGTCAGCCTACTGCATGCAATGCCTGCACCAGGTGTTGTGTGGCATCATGGATATTGACCATCTACTGCCTCCCCACATAGTGGGGAGTTTATTGTGGTGACAAGGTTTAGGTCCCTAGAGCGTGTAGCTCGGAGGGATTGAGATTTCTTTAAGTGAAGCATGTCCAACAGCTCTGGGTTTGACATAGCTTTGTATGTTAGGCAGAGATCGCCCCTGAGTAGGCAATATGCGATGGAGTAAAGCTGTAGTTGTTTGAGACAGTCTGCATAGGGCATCTGTTTGAGGCCAGTAATCCTCTTTGTGAGGTATTTCTGTGGTCTTTCCAGTTGTTGTAGATGTCTTGTGAGGTACATACCAAAAGGGACATTGTACTCTATAATGGGTCTAATGAGTGATGAGTAGAGGGGAACAATGACCTCTTTTTTGCTGGATGAGAATCCTTTTGTGATGAGATGAGCCACGTAGAAGGATTTCCTGACTACTGTGGCGATGTGATTATCAAAGGAGAGACTACTGTCCACCTGTGTCCCAAGGTCTCTTATCACATTTTCAGCATTAAGTAGACTACCAGCTATGTGGTAGTTCATGGGTACAGAGTTTTTACCAAAGGGGATGACAATACACTTTTTGGCATTGAGCTTCAGGCCATGGCTTTGACACCAGGTATCTGTCTCAGTGAGGCCCTTTTGTAGTTTGTCCTCATTATTAGGAGTTTTGATTATGGCTCCTAATTTGCAGTCATCTGCAAACTTTGTTAGCCAAAGACCTTCTGTGTTAGCCTGCACTTCAGAGAAGTAGATACCAAACAGGAGAGGACCCAGGACTGAACCCTGTGGTACTCTACTTGTCACTTGTCTGAAGTCGGATTTGGAATCCGCTACTTTCACAGTGAGGGTTCTGTCCATGAGCCAGTTGGCAACCCATCTTGTGACATAGGGATTTATACCTAGTTTAGTGGGCTTATCTATAATTCCAGAGTGGGGGATGGTGTCGAAAGCCTTGATGAGATCTAGATAAGCTGTGTGAACCATTTTACCCTCATCTATGGCTTTGGTGACTGCTTCAAAGAAGTCAATCAGGTTTAGGAGACATGATCTGCCTTTTACAAATCAAAACTGGGTAGGGTCCAGAGTTTGGAGATTGCCAATGTCTTTATTTGAGTTCCATGATGATATGTTCCATGGCCTTGCAGACCAGGCTCGTCAAGCTAATGGGGCGGTAGTTCCTGGGGTCCATCATGGCTCCACCTTTGTGGAGTGGGATAACTGTCACGGCGCCATTCAGTGGGTACAAAGCCTAAGGTGAGGCTATGATGGAACATGGTACTTAGGTAGGGTGCCAGTTCATTCTGTAGTTCATGTAGAACGCAGCCTGGGATATTATCAGGTCCCATGGATGCTGCGTTCTTAGCTTTGGAGAGTGTGTTTATTACCTGTGCAGCCGTGATTATATGAACTTTGCATTCTTCCGGTATAGAGATGGGCCCTCTAGGGGGTGAAAGGGGGGTAAAGTTAGCACTGAACCTATCTGCTAGTATGTTGGCAATATCAGTTGGTTCTGTATATTTAGCGCAATTGTGCTGTAACTCAGAGCAGATCTGAGTGTTCCCATTGAGATTCTTGACATAGCTATAGAAAATAATCAGCCCTTACAAGTCTTGAACCCAGGGCCCTGCACACCATAGCCACGGCAAGTTACCACTAAGCCAGCATAGTAGATATGGATCTGAAGCACACATGTCTGCTGAGGGCAGTGATGCCCCACTTGACGGCCACTGGTACATCCATGAGGATATTGGCAAAAGATCACTGTGACCATGTTAGGGTTCAGACACATCATGCAAAGTCACAAGCCCAGTGTATGCCAATGGAATACACTCTTTCAATGGCTGCATCACTATCCCTTGTGGACATGGCTATCTCTGTCTCTAGAGATGGACAATCCCAGGGTCATGGCCAATGCTCTTCCAGCTCTTCTTCATGGCACCCCGCCAAGCAAACACTCTGGGTCCCACAGTTTCATCCCATCCTTATCATCTGTCAGCCTACTGCATGCAATGCCTGCACCAGGTGTTGTGTGGCATCATGGATATTGACCATCTACTGCCTCCCCACATAGTGGACCACTGTGGGGACAGTACATGCTCCTGAACTGCTACACCATCCATCAGACAGGACAACTCCAGTCCTGATATTGCAGGTCACATGGCACACCTGGTCAGCATTTACAACTGAGAAGCTCCTCCTCAGCACAGGAGGCTGACTTTCCCCAACCTCCTAGCCATGTGCATGGCCACCACATCCACCTCACATAACACCTACATCTATCATAGTGATGATGTCCCCTGCCACTGTGCTCTACCCCAGGTCTATATTATACTTTAGAAAGTTTCAAACATCGAACACCATATGATCGACACCATATGAGCGATGTCTGAAATTTCAAAAATATAATAAAAAAATAAAAATAAAAAGCTATACTTACCTAAATGCTGTAGGCAAGCCCCCCTGCACACCCCCACTACCTAAGTATTCCTACTCCAAGATCACACTGCATTGAAGTAAAGGGAAAATATTCCCTACAGCGATTTCCATGTTATGGGCACGAAGTTTCGACATTTCAACCAATCGGGTTCGCTCAATACGCGGTCGCTTTACAATTTTCGATCACACAATAGGAAACCCCCTACCCCATGTGTACAAATGATAATGACTTTGTCCTTATCACACATCTGGCCTTTATAGGTATGGTAATGTCTGACATGCTGCCTAGCCAGTCAATGCACTGTGGTGCATAGTCCATGTTTGTGTTAATGCAAACATCAGTTTTATTCTTGTTTTCCATGCCACAGTTTACAGTTGTTAGCCAGACGCTATCTCTTTGCATGGTCTGGGAGCAAGTGGTGGGGGTCAACAGCCACAGTTCCAAGACATATCTTGCATCCTACACAAACATGCAAAAGCAGAAGCCTTTATGAGTGGTCTGCTGCCTATGTCCAGGGGAAAAGCATATATAGGATTCTGTGGCTGGCAATGTGTACACCTGTTAATTAGATGATACCATGGAAAGTCGCCCCACTTGAAATGCTGGTATACATCACATATGTCAGATGTGGAAATCATGATAACTGCATGCATGTAGCACAGGCACATTACACATAATACTAAGTGTATTACACACCACCTTGTAGTTGATAGTGGAAGCCATTCTGACTGATGTACTGGATGCCAGAGGAGGAGTAAATGAAGCCTTAATGTTAATGTGGATGCAGTAAATGATCCACATAACCTTAGAGAAATGATCAGTATATTGCAGAGTTTTTATACAGTGAAAGATTTCTTCTCTGCTATTTCAAGAAGTCAAATATGCTTCAGCAAATGCAGCAGCATCATATTAGGGAACTGATGTATGATTTGTTGTGCCAGCATCTGCAAAACTCCAGAAGTGTCCCCATCAGATAAAGGGCCCCCAAATTAAGGATGAGTAGTACCACATAAACCTTTATGTTGACTTGGATAGGCATTCCATGCATTCTACTTCATTCTATGTGAGGGTGGCACATGGCTACTAACTCATGCATTGTGTCTCTGTCCATAGAGTAACAGTAGACAATGTTCTAGTCATGGAGGTAATGTTATGTCTGCTGCTGATGAGCATATCTGCAATGTGGGGGGGGGCAGTGACAGACAACACTGTGAACACTGGCTTCGAAGTTGGCCACCACCACATGTTGCATGCTGAGTCTACTCCTGGAATCATAATGTAAGTGAAGCGTCTGCATGCCAGAAAATTCTGAAGTTCAGAATAGATGATTGCCATAACTTTTGCCAATTGTATACATTTCTGAAGTGCTCCTTCATGTTTGAGCTCATCCTTTGCACACATAATATCTATTATTAGCATGCAGATCCTCATTTGCATGTCATTATGTAGCCATTATATATGATGCATATTACTTTATGCCTCTGGTACTGCAGTTGCATTATGTGTGTTTCTGGATCACCACCTTCCTGTACATCACTGCTCACACTATTTCTTGCAATGCTGTACACTATTTGTTTTTAAATACCTCCAATTCTGGCAAAGCAAAGGTGAGACATTGAAACATCAATACTACTGGAATTCATGTAATCAGTTTGTGATGATGTGAAGTACTGTCAGCTATGCCATGAGAAATAGGGCAGTGAATGTGTAACATATGCCAGCACAGCTAGCTGGAATTTAGGAAATAATTATATGTTATTTGAATATCAAACTGATTTGTACAGATGTTTGTGTTGAAAATGGATTTGTAAAGTTGCTTGTGTTAAAAATGCACCAACAGTGAGTCCTGACTGTATTGCAACTGAATTAACAGTGGATACTGGAAGAGAAGAGGTTAAGCTCAGCTCCAGCTAACTTTGGAAAATAGTAAGAAATTAAATTACTAGACCTATACCATAAATATTTTATCTCACAGTTTTGAATGAAGCCAGAGACACAAGGTGTGTAAGAAGCATGGTTTGTTAGTCTACGTAGGAGGAATAGAAGTTTGTAATTGTTTTATGACTTCCATAAGCTGCACCACATCTGAGCAATGCCCTTATGTGTGTATTAATGACATGCAGGTGCTAAATTCTGGCAATTTCTAGCAATGGGGACTGCTTGGGAATGAGAAGTCAGATGACTAGATGTATGTGATGCCATTCTGTACAGACATAATATTTTAATATTAGGTGAGACAGAAGTCTCAGGGCAGTTTTTTTCTTGGAACTTGACATAGAAGGATTTCTCACCTACCTCATCTTGTCTTGCTCCATTAAATAACTAGGAACAGTAATTCTCTAGATCAGTCAGGAAAATATAGTGAGAATAGTTAAGTATTGTTTTTCTGTAACTGTGTGAATCTTTCTAGCTATGTTATTTTTAATATTTCCTGTGGATGAAATTATGGTGTTTACTGTAAATAGATATTTCATATTTTCATGTTATTTTATTATTTATTAATAAATGTATTTAAACTTTTCACTGTGGCTGGTCCTTTAGAGAATATTTTAACCTTTAATGTGTGTGTGTGTGTGTGTGTGTGTGTGTGTGTGTGTGTGTGTGTGTGTGTGTGTGTGTGTGTGTGTGAACTACTTGGAGCAGGACACGAAGCACTGGTTTCACAGAGAGGGTGCTGGAGGACTTGGCTTGGACATTCAGCTGAGGAATTAACCCTATAGCTATGCTGGGGGGACCCTTACTGGGGCCCTGGAAGGAAATAGATATAAAGAAATCCAGACCCCAGGCTGACTGTGTTCCCTGTGTGCTCTTAAGGAAAATTGTGTTTGATGCAGAGATTTCTGCATTGGGGAAATACTGAGTGTATCCATTTGTATTTCAAGAGAATGTCCCTCTTCAATGCCACTGATGAGGATTCAGGCTCCTTGATTATTGGCCCAGAATGGGGACATCACACATCTATATAATTTTACTTGACAAATCATAGTTTTCCTGACCATATGAACCTAGAAAGCCAAGGAATGAGTTGAAGCAACAGTCTGAGTAAAAACTGGCTGTGTAATACATTGTGTAAAGCAATGTTAGATGATCTTTCAGTGAAAAAAGGAGCAACTGAGGAGTACCTCAAAACTCAGTTCTGGACTGGTCCTCTGTAATGGTGATGTTTCAGAGGAGTTAGAAGGGAAAAACATGTCTCTATGCAGGTGACACGAGTTCAGCAGTGGAGTAATTACAAAGTGCAATGTGAAAAGCATAAAAAAGGCTCTATAGATCTGTATTTATCTCATTATTTAATGCAGACAAAGATAGATAATGCATTTCAGAAAGAAAATTTCAAGGAAACAGCATATACTGATGAGTGAAGTAGTCAACAGCAAAAAGGAAACTGATTTTAAAATAATTTTATTTAATAATTCATAAGGGAAAAAAGCAAAAAAATAGTATGGAGAGTCCTGTATTGTCCCAAGCCAGACTCCTCGCATGTATGGCAAGTGCCAAGACCCAATAAACCAGACCAAACCATGATAAAGGGCTAGCACAAGTGGAAGTTCCCAAAAAATGTAAATTTAATAAATATTCATATCAAAACAACTTAGTAGTGTAAACCACCCCAAGTCAGCACAAATGTGTCCTGTTTGTTGCTTGTTTCTAACAGCGCACATTTGTGCTGACTTTGGGTGGTTTACACTCCTAAGTTGTTTTGATATGAATATTTATTAAATTTACATTTTTCGACAACTTCCACTTGTCCTGGCCCTTTATCTTGGTTGAGTCCTGTATTTTACCAAATTAAATAACATTTGTCTGGAGTGCGTATTTCTGCTGAAATGCAAACTATTAAATTATTCATTTGGAACTTTAATGTGACTAAAACAGTAACAGCTCACATGCATGATCTTAAACATATTGTTAAACTATTATTAAAGCTGTTTAATAATAGTAAAGGAGAAAAGATAGAAGTGATTGCTGTGGATAAAATTAAAAGAACAAAGTGGGTATTTCAAAATTATCCTAAAAGTTCAGATAATCCCAATATTGCAGTTGCACATGTTCTAGCAAATCAGATTTTGGGCCAGATTCATGAACACCTACACTAAGTGTTGATTAAGTATACATGATCTGCATTCAAAAACATCTCTACCACATATTTGAGCTGTCTATTCACTCAGTAAGACTATACTTAATGTACACATAGTCAGCAATTTGTGGTAACCTTTATGAATGCCCCTCAATATTTAAGGTGGCAAGAAAAGCAGTAGGAAAACTAAAATTAGGTAGAAAAGGTGGGAGATATCCTTGTGTTGTCTATTCACTCAGAGCAGTGTACACTTAGTGTAGGCATTCATGAATTTGGTCCTTTGTTTACAACTAAAATATATGAATCTGAAAGTAAACCAGTACTGAAAAGTTAACACTGTTTTTGAAACACAATGTGCCCATTACAATTATGGAAAGAAAGGTGAGGTACCCATAATTTGTATCAGTAAGGGTAATGGTGTTGCTGCTAGGAATATGCAAATGTCTGAAATGCATGCTGAGAAACAAATACCTATACAATGGACAAAACAGAGTTGATATTTATTTTTTATCCGTTGTTGACCAGGTTAGTTCTATTAAGCCAGTGGCCTCTTTTCAGGGGATACCCAAGATAGTATTCCTGCTACTAAGGCAAATTGGCTAGGGCATTCAAGAGAACTTTCTGTACTAATGTTAATAGGTTTAGAGGAATCTTTTACATTAACATGACCAACCACCAACTCAAATAGATGGGACCTCAGTTTAACATCTCCTCTCAAGATGACTTCAAAGATGGCTGCATGTTGAGAAACTCAGAAAAGAGAGACAGAGAATTTGTTTTTTGGGGATAAATTCAGTTTCTTCTTTGCTGGCTAGTAAGTGCGCTGCCTGGAGCCAGCAAAGAAGAAACTTAGAGTATCTAAAAGAAAATCAGTCACAAAAGGTGAGTGGAAAACACTTGCTGGGAATAATCCTGTAGATGTTCAGCAAAAAGCATTTCAATTTCCAGCTTTGGTGCAATACATGACCTTCAGTATTCTAGAGAAAAAACATAAGACAAACGTGCTCACAACTGATTAAAATAAACAAAAAACTGAAGGAGTATATCAACTCAAATAAAAGGCTGGAGAAAAAGGAAGAAGCTTTAAACAGATATTCAGATGAGCTGATAAAATTGTAAAACTCAGAAGGTGAAGTGAAGAAAAGGCTGACTATGAGACTGTTCAAAAAGAGATGTTTCAAAAAATTGTATAATTTGAGGACAGAGCACATAGGGGAAAAATGAGATTTTCTGCTGTACCAGAGAAACTGGAAGAAACAGACGGTATTAATTTTTGAAAACAAAAATAAACAACTGGCCTGGTATTCCACAGCAGGAGTTGTTAATTAATAGGGCACATCATGTGTATGCTCCAAACATGCTATACAAAAGCAGTCAAGACTTCTGTTGTAAAGATGTAATCCTACCAAAAGAGTTGATTCTGACAAAACTGTGGCAGAAGGACAAAGTGCTAAAACTTGGAGACAGCAGAGTATTATTATTAAAATAATTACTCACTGTCCACCAAGAAGAAGGAAATTTATTCCAGTTATCAGGGAATTTTGAGAAGCAGGTATGAGTTTTAAGCTGCTATATCCAGCTATGTTCAGAATATTTTTAATTTTTTAATGCCGAATATAGTAAGGGAGAAATACAAAAGTTTGTCGAACAAAAAGTGAACTATCAAACCAAAGAGGATTCTGCTTCTCATTCTTCTAATAATAAAGCTCATACAGAGTCTATGCCAAAGAAATCTTTCACAATATTCTAAAGGAAAATGCATGAGAGACAGAAAAAAAAACATAGGAATTGACTAGAAGAACCAGGAATACATTACTATTAAAATTAAAATTAAATTAAATTAATTAAAATGAAATGTTATTAAAATGAACGAGCAGTTGTAGATGGGAGATAGAGATTAACAGGAAGAAAACCAGCAACTCAGAAATTAATGAATAAATGAGATTGCAAAGCATACATCACATTAGTGAAATATGGCAGAAAGGAAAACCTGGAAATATTGGGATTTTTTGACTTTGTTAAAATTGTAGCAGACTCCAAAGTATATACCCTACTTCATGTCATTAATGTTTGAAAGAGCATTAAGGAGGGAGGAAGAGGAAGGAGAGAGGTAATGTAAATAAAGCAGTTTTTATTCTTAACAGAATTTTCATAAAGCATGACATATACTGCATGTCATAAAATAAAGCTTTTTCAGTTATTTTTGTATGTTGTAGAGATACTAAAGTAAGTTTCTTTCTCCTTGTTCAGTTTTAAGAAATATAGGCACTGAAGTGTAAAAAAAAGAAGAAAGCCTGGACAAAATTGCATAATATAAGTAAAACCGATATTTTTTATTATTTTTGCATAGGAGAATGACTGGATTAAGGCCCTTGACTTGATCTAACAAGATTTTAAAGGGAAGCAAGTAAATAAAACAACACTGAATGTAACAGAAATTTTCATTCAGCAAATAAAGGTTCACAGTGCAACATGAGAAGCTTGTAGCTGAAAGCAAGTGTGTATCTGGTTCTCATGTTTCTATGGAGACAAGCTGATAAGGGCAATAAAAACAGAAAACGTTTTTTCTTTCAGTGGTTAGAAGATGTTTTCTGAAAGCATTCAAGTTGTTTTCTACATCTAGGAGAGGAATAAAGATAAGATAAAAACAGAACAGACAGCACTTGATGTAAGAAGAAGCACAGGATATACCATGTGTCTTAGCTTGGATAACCTTCATTATAGGTAATTTCAAGCCTGATAGTGTAGCTGTCAATCTGGGAAAATTGTTTCTATTAAGAGGTTAAACTTCACTATTTGAATATGTGCATAGTATATGGGGGGTGTTTGTTGTTGTTGTTTGAAGGTTTTCATTAAAACAAAAAGTCTTGTAAGATGTGATACAGGTTCCAATGGATATGACAAGAAACAACTGTATAAAAGATCAACTTTCCAAGCATTAGTGTATGCATGTATTACAAAAGCTGAAACTATATATGTAAAAAAGTTGTTATACATAACAGGTGGGAATACTAACTTATTATCATAATGACAACACTCTCCATATTATCCTTAAATGTGAATGGTTTCACAGGTAAATACAAAAAAGAAAGAGTGGTGAACTATATTAAAAATGCAGAGTGCAAATAGTAATGCTACAGGAGTAAATTTGAAAAGAACTGAGCATGTGATTTTGATAAAGAAAGGATTTCAGGATTATCAGTGGAATATCTGTGACAAAGGAAAAGGGGAGCACTTATATTAACTACTAGAAGAACTCCAATAGTGATATAATAGGAACAAATATAATAAAGGTAGAGTTATAGTAGTGCAGGGCTACTGGCAAAGGAGGAGAATTATGCTATCATGTATTTATATTCCAACTAAAACTGCTGAAGCCTGAGAAAATTCTGAGAGATATCAGTTTTCAGCAGTGAATATTACTTATAGATGGGGACTAGAATTTGATTTGCAACAAAGAGGATGTTTCTGGAGGCCTGGAATGGAAATATATAACAAAACAAGCTAGATTTGTGAATAAAATTAGGAAAATATTTGTTGTGAATGATGTAAATTCAGTAGTAGGAGTGAATTTGCATATTATTCCCCAAGGTACAAAAAATGTTCTAGGCTAGACAGAAATTATATTTCACAGAAACATATGCATTTAATTAAAAGTTTTGATATGTATCCAATAATTATTTCAGATCACATGCCAATAATAAAATAAAAATGCATTAGAATGAAACAAAAAATGAGACATTGACATTTCCCCACCTTTCTGTTAATCAGAGTGGAATTTAAGGAATAGGTAGTGGAAATTATTCAGGCATTATTAGGGAAGAAAATATAGATAGGGAGTAGAATAAAAAGAAAGTGGAATTTAAAAATAGGGTAGAAATAAAAGAAAAAGAGATATGGTTAAGAAGTAACAAGAATTATTTACTGTGACTGACAAAGGTATTGCAGAATAATGAGAATCTCACAGAAAAAGAAGAGGTACAACTGCAAGATGCTAAAGAGAAAATAAGGGACTACCTCAATAATATGCATGAGGTTGGAAAGACTGCTGTCAAGTAACTGTTGTTTGATAATAACTCCAGAGCACAAATGCTTTTAGCACAATGACTCAGGCATCAGAAAGTAGAAAGGGTTGCGGCCAAGCTTAAGGAGCCTATACCAAGGAAAATAATCAGAAATCCTTTAGCAGTATTAGAAATATTTTGGAAATTTTATGAAAATCTGTATAAAACAGAGAAATGTGGAAATGAAATCAAGAAAAAACACAATTGGAAATGTTTATAGAATAATTAGATATGCTAAGGTTAAAGGTGGATTGAGGCTCAATTGCTAACAGTTATAATAGGAGGAGATAAGATAAAGTAGTGATGTAAAATCAATCTACAGGAATGCCTCCAGGATTATATGGTATTCCTATAAAGGTTTGGAAGCCAGGAGGAAAGAAAGTTATAAAGATCTGGAAGATTTTGTTTAACGGTATTTTAAAAGGAGAAGAAGTACAAACATCCTGAAATAAAGCTGTTGTCTCTGTAATACCTAAAGATGTTAAAAAACCATCAGATCCAACTTCATGTAGGCCCATTATAATTCTAAACCATGATTGTAAAGTGTTTATGTCTATAATGACTAAAAGAACGGCAATGTGATGACAAAGTTGATAGGTTTTGTGGAGGGGCGGTAAACATTTGACAACATTAACAGAGCAATAATGATCCAGAGGGAAGCAGAAGAAAATGCAACTGTTGTTGGTGGGTCTTGATGCAGAGAAAACATTCATCAGAATAAGCTGGGAGTTTATGAGTAGGGCAATAGAAGCATTTGCATTCCCCTGATAAAATAATAAGGTTGATTAGGATGATATATGAGGGATTGGAAGTGAAAATGAAAGTGGGGATTCCTCCCTGATAACCTCTGTTTGAGCAGAGGAACTATGCAGGGGTATCCTCTTTCCCCTTTGTTATTTATTTATTTATTTATTTATTTATTTATTTATTCCAGTTTGATTACTGAGGAGGTCCACTGGGCTTAAGAGCCCATTTTCAGTGGAGGCCCGGGGAGAAAAGCTCCACATAGCAAAGTTAATTACATGAAAATATCAAAGAGTTAGAGTACAAACAATGGGTTCCTTTAACAAGAAAAAGTCAAAGACAATTACAGTTATTGTTCAGAAAAATAATCAAACAAGCTTTTAGTATAAAGGCTAGATATTATTATCTAGTTACAAAATGAATCAGTGAATTGAGAGTAAGGTGGGAAGAAAAGGTTAGCCTGGAGTAAAGGGGGAGGAGGGCATGAGAGGTATGGGTGGAATAGTGCAGCTGCATTTCCTGTTCAGGTAGAGGTAGGAATGAAGTTGAGTTTTGAAGATAAGATGGTTGTTACAGGTCCTTAGAGTGGAGGGTAGAGCATTCCATTTTTTTGCTAGGGTAAAGGATAGGAGAAGCTGGCCAGCTGGGTGCATGGGTTTTTGAATGGTGATTAGGTTTTGGTGAAAGGATCTAAGGGGTGTCAGAGGGGTATAAGGTTGTAGAATGTTAGATAGAACAGGGCAGTTAGTGGGTTAGAATAGCAATTTGTGGGCTGTGGTAATTTGGAGAAAGTCAAGTAGTTTAGGGAGTTCAAGCCAGTTTAGAGAATGAAGGGTGGTGCAGTGATGAGAGGAGGATTTGGCATTGGTAGCAAATCTGGAAATTTTGTTATAACAAACTTCAAGTTTGGAGGTGAGTGTGGAAGATAAATTAGTGAGCAGAGGAGCACCATACATAAGAGAGGGAAGGAGGTAGGTAGAGGCAAGAGTTAGTCCGGTGGAAGGAGAGAGGAAGTAGTTGTTTCTGTAAAGTAGGCCTAGTTTTATGTGTGTTTTCTTTATGTTTACCTGGATATGAGTGTTAAATTTTAGTTGATTGTCAATTGTGACACCAAGAAGTTTGGCAGAGGGTACAATCTCGATTGAGGAGTTATTGAGACTGGTTATATGGAGGGAGTTATTGTCAAGAGGGGAGGATTTTGAGGGGGAGAATAGAAGGATTTTTGTTTTATTGGCATTTAGTGAGAGGTGATTTTGGAGCATCCAGTTTTCAGTGGTTGAGAAGGCTTTTTGTTTCAGAGATTGGAGCTCTGTTAGGTTGGTAGCGCAGCAGATCAAAGTGGAGTCATCAGTGTATTGCACAATGTTGGTGTTAGGAATGGCTTTGTGGAAGTCATTAATGAAGATATTAAATAGCAATGGGTCAAGTATGGAACCTTGGGGTACTCCGGTAGGGGTAGAAATGAAAGAGGAGGTGGCTTGGCCCCATTTCATGGCTTGGGACCTGTTTGAAAGGTAGCTAGAGAACCATGAGAGAGTTGTTTGAGAGAGGATGAGATTGGAGATAATTTGCATTATATTTAGAGCCACTGGCAAAAAAAATAACGGACTCAGAAATTCAAGGATATAATTGGTATGGCAATCAAGAAAAGTTGGCTTTATTTGCAGATGATACTATTTTGTACCTGATAAAACCAGAAAAGGACATTTCAGTGTTGTGGAACATTCTGAGACAGCTTTAAGTTTTTTTGGGATACAAAATTAATGAAGATAAAACAAAGGCAATAGCTGTAAACTATCTACCCACTCACAACTCGTTTCAGCAATAACCATATTTAAGGGGACATGATAAAAAGAAGTATTTAGGATTATGTTATGACAGTTATGGCTATGTAGGAAGAGACTAAACAAAACATAATACAAAAACTGAGAAATTGGAATCTCTGTTTTATGGATATGGATAGCAAGATACAAGCACTGAAAATGTTTTCAGTCCCTTTTGTTTTATACATAGGTCAGGCATATTTTTAACAACCAGAGAAGAGTTTGTGGCTAGCAATTAATAAAGAGTTGAAGGATTTTATCTGGGAAGGGGAAGGGTGTAAGAGTCAAGCAGGATAATCTGATGCCGATCCTTCCAGTAGAATAAGGTGGTTTGATACTACCTGATTTGAAGGGGTATGTCAGAGCTACACAGTTAAGGCTGCTATGCATAGCACAAGCAGAAAGCTATAATTCAAAGTGGAAAAGGATGATGATGAAACAGGAGAAGGTCAAGAAATAAGAAGAGACTGGGATTTTGGATGCAGATCCTTAAGGAGAATAACAAAAACATACAGAATATTATATTCATTAAGTGGGAGAACATATTTTCAGAACTAAGCCAACAAGGGAATTGAGAAAGGAGATTCTGCCAATAGGGTTGACTGCAACTAGGGGAACAAAGAATAGGCAAGAGAGGACTGGAATTTACTGGAGAAATCTGGATAAGGAACCAAGGCATTAGGAGCAAATATATCACAGAGTGAAAGGTAACAGAATGGAAAAAGACCAAAAATTCACTTGGACGTAGGCTAGAGATTACCTTCCCTATCAAGGTCTGATACCCATGTATAGGCAAATAGTAAGGACTAGGGGCATCTTAAGTGAAAGAACAGCACTAGTAGAGTTTTTAGTAGAATCAAAAACAGAAGCTGCTGTTAAAGGGGATCATTAGTATAGAATATAAAATATTGCATGTAAACTATAGGAATTGATTGGAGATGGTTAGAAAGAATTGGGAAAAGAGACTGGATAAGCAATTCACAACAAAATAATGGGAGGATGTATGTATGTCTCCCAAATATGCAGAAAAGTCTAGAAGATTTAGGATCTTTGCTTGGGAATGTTTGCATTGGCATTATTATACCCCAAGCAGCCTCCAAAAAAATTTTTCGCAGATAAATTGCAAATGTTGGAGGTTTGTTGAGGAAGAAAGGGGTAAATGGAAACATATTTTTGGAAGTATAATGAGTCGGCCAACTTTACAAAATTCCCTGCAGTCTACTCTGTCAGAAATACTGGGAAAGCAAATTGGTATAACTAAGGAAATTATTTTTTTGAGCTGTGATACAGAATCAGAATTGCTTAGACATTGTAAGGCCTTCCTGAGTTTTATTCTGGTGGCTGCCAAAAAAAGCAATTGCTAGAGAATGGAAATCAAAGTCTAAATCAGATGTACTAGAATTAGGGACTATAGTAATATTGATAAAAGAACCGGAGGTGGGATCTTTAGAAAAAGGTAGGAGCAAATTATATAGAAAATTGGGAATTGTGGGAACAATACATGCAGAATAATGTTTTAGAGGAGGAATGAGGTTTAAGGGAAGGCAGGAATTGAATGAACTATGTAATGTTTGTCTGACAATGACAGCACAGAAAATTATAAGGGATGTATAATGTTTGTAACTGAAAATATGTTAGTTTGGTTTGTTTTCATTTCTATAAATGTTTGCTTGCCCATGTCATAAGTGAGAATTCCTTAGAGTGGTTCTTATTTAAAATAAAAAAAATCCTCTAAAGTTAAACATGTAAAATCTGCTTTCTGTAACTGTGAAATGGCTAATGTAATGAAATTCACATTTTTGGAAGGCAAGTAACTAGAATATTTACTTAAGTCGGGCAGTATGATTACTTTAGTTAAATGTTTCTATGTGTGCAATCATAAACTAAATAACAAGCAGAAAGTAAATGTAATCTGTCTTCATGGCGATAAAAAATATTAAATTACATATGTAGAGTTTCAGGACAGCTTAGGAAAATAATTCTATAGCAGTACTACCTTAACCAACCAATGAAGTTATTACTTGAAAATATTTTCCTCTACTTTAAAGCTTTGGGGAAGTTATAGGAAGAAGGAGTTATTTAAATGATTCACAACAGAAAGATAGCTTTAGAAAAGAAGAAAAAAGCCAACAAAGTGTAGTGTTACCTCACAATGAAAGTAGGGGAGGGATTGGGATTCTAGGATTGCACCATGTTTCTGACAGATTTAGAAATAGTTAATCAAATCAGATGAAGAGGATTTAGCCTAAGGAAGCAACCATATGGATATGGCTACATGACAAAAATAATCCCATGATTTATTAGAATTCTGAAATAAGAACAAACCAGAACAATCTATTTATTAAGATAGTCAGAGAAGTTAGCATTAATATTGATAAACAAAAACATAATGGAAGGTACTGAGCTAAATACAAGGCAGATACCAGCACACAAACTTAGGAACAAAACAAGTACAATGTTAAAAAAATCCACTTAAGTGAAGCTTCATTTAGTGAAACTGAGATAGACAGTTAAGCAGAATTACTTGAAGAAATGTTAGATGCCTGTTCGATATCAGAGCAGCTTGTAACAATAGAACCAATAGAATAAAAGGTTTTATATATTAAAACATTGAAGCCTAAAAGTGTGAGAAAGCAAGGAATATAGATGACTAGAGGAAAAAAGAAAGGAACCTCTTACTAAAGGGTATAATCCAAATAGGAAAAAGCAAAATATCACCAATCAGAAGAGCAAAATAGCAACAAAGGAGGAGAACCACAGGTGCTAAATCCAGTAAAAAATGTTTATTAGTAAGCACTTTCATCAGGTTTAAAATCACCAAACTTCTTCAGACACCATTTAACAAACATACCCAACCATTTATAGCAGTATCATAACTATCAGCAGCCAATGACATCAAATAAACACCCTCACATGATTCATTTAAAAAATTCAGGAACCTACAAGTTTAAAAATACATGTTCCTTAAAAAGACATTCACATCACTGCTAATGTTGCATTACATCCAACTACCATTTAAATTAATACATTACACTATGTTTCTAGTGATAAAAAATGTGGTTCTATCTGTCATACACTTTTAATTTAAGCAAACTAGAAATGGGCACCATGTAATTTAATCCTGGTGGACAACTATCATTCAAATAAATCTGCCACCATACCTCTTTCTCTTCTAAATATAACTTCCATGATCCCCCATTGGCTTACTTTGTATCTGTTGTAATACCGCAAATTTGAAAGTATGTCGGGGAAATACTTTTAAGTATCTATATAAGGTATTGGTTTCCTTATGTAGTACAATTTCATAAAAATGCTCATCATTTCTTTGTGACAGTTTATGGTGTGTTTTGCCCGGATTCACTACTGAATCCCAAAATTACACAATCCCAAAACCCAAAATACCGAGACTATAAGCCCAAAACCCCACATTACTTAAATGTTAAAACTGCGAAATTCAAAATCGCGAAAGTACAAACATACATACAGCCTCCCCCCATAACCAAACAAACCACCCTACACTAAAGATAAGCAAGGTGGGCTTTGCCCACCTGCACCCCCCCATGTAGGGGGCTGTGCCCCCCACACCCCCCTACTTTAATATTCTAACTCCGAGTTTGCACAAACATACACACAAGGCAAACTCACACCCACACATTACAGCCCATCACACACACACACACACACACACACACACACACACACACACACACACACACACACACACACACACACACACACATCACAGTCACAACACACACTTACACACACTAAGGCCCCTCACAAACACACTTACACACATACTTACCTGAACCGCAACACCAGAAGTGCTAACTCAAAATCCCTTAACATCGGGATTTTGAATTTTGCGCTTCTGGTCTTTCTGTAATGTGGGGTTTCGGCTACATTGTCTCGAACTTTTGAAATTCGAGATTTCAAAAGTTTAATATTTAGTAGTGTTCCCGTTTTGCCCACATAGTATCCATTACATTGTGTGCATAGGGCAATATAAACCATTGCCCGTGAATAGAAACTGTATTTGCCATTTATTTTTGCTGGTCTTATCCAATACCTTAATGCTGGACCCAACAAAAATATGTTGGCATTGATGGAATATAGCACATGGTGCCATCTGGCAAATAAATGTCCTGATACCTGTGCATTGCCTTTCCAAAACATGTTTTATGTTGCTACCCCTTCGATATACTATCTTAGGGTTGGTCCAAAGTGTCCAGCATATCTAATTTCCCCTTTTATAATACTCCAATTTTTGTTTAAAATGTCAGTGACAATATAGCAGTCTTCACAAAATGTAGTAACAAAGGGACAAAAGGAAGTTTCAAAGGTTAAACTCCTTTCATTGCCATAACTAGATTCATATATAACTGGACTATTACTGGTCATAAACTCATGCGATGATTCTACCTGTGTGACAGGTTGAATGGCGGGTGATATTAAACTTAACCCTTGTATTAAAGATACATAAAATCCAGTATTTTGCTTCCTTATTACTTCATCCCTTATGCTACGGATCAATGATAAGGGATACCCCCTATTCAAAAACATCTGCCTCATTACATCACATTCACTCAAAAAAATCATTAAATTCAGAAACCATTTGGGCTGCTCTTATAAGTTGCCCCTTAATGATTCCACATTTGACATGTGGTGGATGACTACTAGTATAGTGTAAATAACAGTTAGAAAATGTGGGCTTTCTGTGTATTTTGGATTTAATTCCCCCACCTTCCATCTTGAATAATTCAACATCCAAATATACTATACAATTTGTACCCAAATAAGTGAATTTAAAAAAAAAGTCATCTGATTAATATATTCTACAAAGGAACTTATTTCCTCTGGGGTCCCTTCCAGCAAATAAACAAATCGTACAAAAAATGGGCATACATAGAGATATAGGTATAAAATCTACTAGTAAAAAGAAAACATCTTTCCTACCAGGCCAGAATGATATTGGCATACAGTGGACCACAGGCAGAGCCCACGGCCACTCCCTGATTCTGCTGGAAGTAGTGCCTTTCAAACTGGATGAAGTTGTATCTTAACACTGTATCCATTAACTGGCTATAGGTGTTAACAACATCTTAGTTAAGTTCCATATCTTCATGTAAAAATTCACCAAACCATTCCATATCAATCTGATCGGGTATGCAACTAAACAAATCTTTCACATCTATAGCAATTAAAATTTCATCATATATAGGTATTAAACCATTACACATTGACAAAATGTGCCATGAATCCTTGCAAAGATAAGGAATCTTTGAAACACAATTTTTTAAACTTGTTGTCAAGGAATTTTGCTATATAGCTAATGTATTAATATGTTACATTACATCCAGGGGAAAGAAATTGATAGGCCAACCACACACACTACATTAAAACAAACACTATAAAGTGGGGGGCTTTGCTATGCCCCCCCACACCCCCTCCTAACTAAATATACTAACTCCAAGATCACACTACAGTTGGGAAAAGGGCAGATTTAAAAGAACGGCCAACCGATTTCTTTCCCTTGGAAAAAAATCGATGATTTGAACGTTTGCTGAAATGCAGCTTCAACACATATGTGTCAATTAAAGGTTAGTCAACATTCTGCTTGTTTGACTATGTAATTAATATATATATATATATATATATATATATATATATATATATATATATATTTATGTGGGGGATGAAATGCAATAGCACTTTGATAATTACATCTATATCTATATCTACAGTTATATCCATATCTACATCTATTGTGATGTCCGGTTAATATCCCACTAGACTGCCACCAATAATGCGATGCCCAGTTAAATTCCACCAGACTGTGACTAAAAAATGATGTCCCTGACTTAAAACCCAGGTTAGTAATTAGGGAGCTTCAATCCTCGCTACTGACTCCAGTGTAGGAGCATCACAGAAAACATCAAAGCACAGAGCACATAAGAGTAAAATTCCCCAACTTCCCTTAAGAGTACAACAGGAATACGGTCTATTTTCTGGGACTGGACTATATACTTCTGTCCACCCCAAATATAATCCCTTATTATACACTTCAAGCAATGTGTTCCAGTAAGACCTCTGACTCACTCACACTCAAAATAAATTTAAATCTCACATACTCAAACACTTATGGAAACATGACACAGATTTCCAGTTGTGCCCCCTCCCCAATACAAATGGTAAACACTGCCACCAGAGTCAGACAGGACTACACACCATTCAAAGGGCGATCAATTATTAAAAATTAAATATTAAAATGAATGATAGCTATAACCAGAAGCAGCCAGGCATTCAAGGTGGCTTGAGGAGTATCAAACAGGTATAAACATTCTCTAATCTCTAAAGAACACACTAATTGGACAGCCACAATGTAAGGTAATGAAAAACACTTAACAATAAATAAAATTATTACAAGAATGTAAATCAATAATTTTCAATAAACACCAGAATTCAATCACCAGAAATATAAAATTAAACTATACGGCAGAAGTCCATCATCTTAAAAAAACTCTATCTAAATAACTAAACTTTCCTAATCTAACTACAAAATACTGTCCCTAATCTAATCAAATACATAACAGCAAGGCAAAGGCAGGCTTACAATTTTTGGTGAGTACTTTTTTGGGGGGGGTATCTACTGCACAGCACTGTAACTGACTGCAACTCTTAACTAACTGTTCTTCAAATGACTTCAGCAGTCTCTTTTCTAGTGCAGGTTAACAGTCTCAACTGTCTTATTTTAAAAATAACCATCAGCTGTCTGAAAACATTATTTTTCCTGTCAATCATCTGTTCAAATAATCACATAGCAACCAGGAACATTCTAATGACATCACCTACTAATCAGCTGATGCTCCACAGAAAGTTTGTACTTTAAAATCTCTCTCACAAGCATGTGCAATTAGAAATGTGTCAAAACACTGACATATTCTTAAAAAAAATTGTATAAACAGGGAAACACTCAACATTTTAAAAACTTATTTACATTTTCACAGTTAGACATGCTGGCATACAATACAAATTAAGTTGAGAATGTACAAAAATCTCCTGCCAGACATGCTAACAAGGCATGCTAACACAGATGACAGTGTTTTCATTTTCTTCACATCTATATCTATAGCTATATCATCCATCTATGTGTGTGTGTGTGTGTGTGTGTGTGTGTGTGTGTGTGTGTGTGTGTGTGTGTGTGTGTGTGTGTGTGTGTGCATGTGTCTCTGAGTGTGAGTAGATAGATATGAAATTAGATATAATTTTGATGTTAGAACTTGTGAATGTTGTATTAATGTAAGAGACAACATTTTTAATATAAAATACCAAAAAATCTCAGAGAATGGTTTAATATAGCAATAACCTACGGCTGGCTGTGGGTAAATCAGCATTACCCACACCCAGCCATAGGTTATTGCTATTATACAATGCCATTATTTAAGAAAAAAATACTTACTTTTCTTAAATAATGTCTTTGTATAACTGCACCATGGTGTTCTTCTGCTTTGTTTTCGTATTGTCGGGCTTTCTAGATGTAGTGCACATGCATATGGGGTTTATGTTCCCAAGCTTATGGAGTACATCAGTACTTTAAAATGGAAGCAACAAAGAAAGGAAGATCTCCATCACCTCTTTTTTTTATTTATTTTTTATAAAGTATGAAATACTTGGGAGGCACGAGAGAGGACAGAGAAAATAAAGGAAAATCAAGTACATTTCTATAGTTTTGCATAATATACCTAATATCCCTTTTATTTTCTCTGTCCCATCTCTCTCATACTTCCAAACTGTCAGAATTTCAAACTTTTTTTTTTTTAAGGTCAAGAAACTAAAAAAAACCTGTAGCATATACTAATAGAAGAAAGTCTGGGCAACCAGACTTTTTTCTATTACGATATGTTCATTTTTGAATGTTAATGGCTAGCCATTGTATAATACCAGTTTGCAAATGTTGAAGTGTAGTGCATTTAAATGTGGAAGATGTTCTTTATGTTTTATAATAAATGAGCACTAACAAGCAGCTTCCTGTACCCCAGGGTTTGATTCCCTCAGCCTTTATTTGACTTTTATGTGACTTTGTGCAAGTCACTAAACTAGACAGTGCTCTGGGACAACTGAGAAACTGGGCTATGCCTCTCCATAATCTCTGTGTCCACAAACCTAATGACTAAATGTGAACCTACTACCTAAATGACTTTCCCAGCCAATGCTGTTAGCCTGTTATTTATTTCTCTAGCTATATCAAAACAGTTCCTTTTAGTGCTAAGCAGCAATAAGTTTTAAGCTTGTGGCTTACTGTAAACTTTGCAATTTTTGCTATAGCATTTTCTAATGTATCCATTTGTGATGATTCCAGGTTTGTGAAAATATCAAGAGCATATATGAGGCTAAGGATTAAATATATCTGGTTATACATTACATGCACAGAATTTGTCATGAATAGTTTAGGTATAGGTTTGTATGTGTTTTATATGACTACTCAAATATATTCATCAGATTTTATGCCCAAACCTGGCATGCCACCTACAATGTTGGTGTTTTTTTTTCTATCACAGAGTTGAACTTACAGAAGACAAGCTCTTATGCTGGTACATAATTATTATTCTACACTATCATTAGGTTTGAATCCAGTATTTTTTTGGAGAGATGGACTTTAGTGGAGCACTAAGCAGCTACATTGACAAGCAGGCTCCACTGTGTGAACTGTGATTGTCCTGATTGCATCTGTTCTATTTTAAATACTGCTTGTCCCCGACCCTTATACATATTCTCAAGAGCGCTAAGCAACTACATTAACCAGCAGGCTGCATGGTGTGAACCTCAATCATCCTGATTGCATCTTTTCTATTTTAAATACTGCTTACCCCTGACCCTTATACATATTCTCAAGAGAGCTAAGCAACTACTTTTACCAGCAGGCTCCACTGTGTGAACCATGATCATCCTGATTGTATCTGTTCTATTTTAAATACTGCTTGCCCCTGACCCTTTATACATATTCTCAAGAGAGTTAAGCAATTTCATTGACCAACAGGCTCCACGGTGTGAACCACGATCATTCTGATTGCATCTGTTCTATTTTAAATACTGTTTGCCCCTGACCTTTAAACATATTCTCAAGAGTGCAGAGAACTACCTCGCAACATGCTAAGCAGCTACATTGACCAGCAGGGTCCACAGTGTGAACCGTGATTATCCTGATTGCATCTGCTCTATTTTAAATACTGACCCTTATACATGTATGTACAATTTTGAGTAATCTTGTTGTTACATTACATCCCTGGGTCATCCGCCACATATCGTCAGATTGCCATTCCACTACCCACTCCCTCTCCTTGTTGCTGTACTCCGTCCAATTACTATAGCCTTATACTTCCCACTTTCTTAATCAGCAGAGTAATTTGCTAATTTTCATCTCTGCTACACTTCGCCCAGCTAATATCCATTTTAAATTGGCCCTTGTAGCTGTTTGGTCTCTTCCCTGCAAACCTTGAAAGCCACCCATAATTAAATCTGCATTTTTCTCTCTAAGACCCCTCTTAGTATCTACCTATCTCTGTCTCTGTCTTGCTCTAAGCTCTTTCTCCTTCTGCTATCTACTGCTGAGTGCCCTTACTTGCTAACATGCTCCATACTTTCTCTTCCTGTTCTGTAGAGCTGTATCAAAAACCCAGCTCCACTACTTCTATGCTTATTTTGATTCCTAAAACAGGGTTTGGTTAACGTATATGTTGTTTTTCTGTTTCTTTTCACCTTAATATATCTTCTGATTATTGATAGCTCCTGATGGCTGCTACTCTCAGTGTTAGTTTGAACCCTCTACTAGCTCACCAACAAACAAGTCACATACCTCTGTACTCCCCTTCCCCTCCCCATTGAACTTTTCAACACATAACTCACCTACCTGATTGTTCGCTCTGCTAGTTACTTTTCTTGGGCTGGCCTGCTCTGTTCGCCCTCACTATGTTCGGGCTCACTCCACTCCCGTACCCTACCTCCATTCCCACCCACACCCTTTCAATTACATTTATGCTAACCAAAGTTCCACCCATCACCACACATCCACCAGTCAAACACACATGTATCACACCTACTCACACATGCAATAAATTATTAATTTACACTTACCACCTACATACTAATTGCCTACCTCATCCTAAACTACCACTTCCTCTAATCTCCAAAACTTTTAATTTCTACCTAAGCCTCCTTCTATCTTCCACAACTTTTATATTTCTACCTAAGCTACCTCGCTACCGCCACTCCCACTCCCACTCCTACACTATGTCACTATCCTCTAACACTTTACTCCTTATCCTGTCTCTATCCTTCTTCCTTATACTTCAACTAACCTCCCACCAGAATACCTACATTGTCTACCATCCTACAGCCACCATTGCCCACAAAACTCAATCACTTACCAGCTTCTCTAACATATCCTCCACCTATAATCTACAGACTTAATACTATGCTCAAAGCTAAAAGTTTTCCCACACTCTTTCATCAGTTCACCAAGAACAACACAACCTTAGCTCAAAATTATCCACTAAAAGCAAAAAGAAGACAGTATCTCAATTCTTTCCCACCCACAGACTCTAAGCTATCCCAGTGTGGAGACATACACTCCAACCCAGCCCCAAGCCCAACCCCTCCTACCCCTCCCAACAGCTCTAAATCATTGAATATTACAACCAGTAACCTCCAAAGTATCAGGAACAAAATACCAGAATTCCACTCCTACTCCTGGATAACTCATAACAAACCCAACATCATAGCCACCTCTGAGACATTGCTGAAGCCCTATATTAAAGATACAGAATTCTTACCCCCAGGTTTGCCTAAGTTCTGACCAACCCTGTAAAAAAGGTGGAAGAGTCTGTCTGATATACCCTAACAATTTCTCCATTATATCATACAGCAAGCCTATCCCACAATTCTCCTCAGCTGAAACAATAGTCTCCTTCCTTAGAATAAACAATTGCAAAATATCTGTATTATTGTACTATACATTCCTCCTGGCAACAATATACATATACTAGGGGAAATACTGTCATGGGCATCAAACAATATAGACAATGAAACTATAGTCGTAGGAGACATCAATATCTATTGGCTAGACATCTCCTACCACAATCCAACTTCCAGTATCAACCTATATACCTTCACCCAACTAATTAATGACATAACTAGACCAAATAAAATCAATAACAGTGGTTCTATTCTGGACTGGATATTGGTCTCTGACCCAATTAAGATCACATCCACAAGAACTCTCCCCAATACCATAAGTGATCATTCACCTGCCTTCATAGTTCGAAAAACCACCTCATCATTTAGTAGACATCACTTTAAACAAATTAGAGACTTATCCCATTTCTGCCCCACCACATTTAACAACACTCTACAACATATCAATTGGAACACATTGAAATTCCTCCCTTAGACAAAACTTGAGTTATTTAACTCTACATTTCTCAAGGTCCTAGACATCCAAGCTCCACTCATTCTAAAGAGGGTAAAAACTAATCAAACCACATGGCTCACAAAACCCACTAAACTGCTAAAGGCCACTAGGGACAAGACATAGAAACACTGACAAAAAACAAAATAAAGTGACTAGTCATAAAAGATAAAAAAAAATCACTACCTTACCCTAAAAAAACCTCCATAACCAAGTCTTAAGAAGCTCTGGAGCTCCATCAATTCCTTACTAAACCCAAGGTCAAATAATTGTCCTTGCCTGAACCCTGACTAAATATCCATAGAAATAGCTACATTCTTTAACTCCTATTTCATCAATACTATTGCCAATCTAGCTGCCACCTTTCCTCCTAACCTATCCCCTCTACATACTCCTACTCCTCCTTCCACCAAACTCTCTCTCACCTATTCCCACCAACACAATAAAAAAGTTGCATCAAAAGCTCAAAGCTTGCACCAGTGCCCCAGACAACCTACCTCCTGAATTCCTACAAATCACCTCAGATTCTACAGTCTTTCTCATTAGCATTCTTATTAACAGATCTATTCTGGAAGCCTATACACCTGCTATTTAGGAAAAAGGCATACATTCTGCTTCTACATAAAGGAGCCACTAACACAGAAATCTCCAACTTCTGACCCATTGCTATCCCCTCACCCATACCTAAGATCCTGGAAAAATACATCCATGCTCAGCTTCTTCACTATGTACATCACAACCAAATCCTTTCTCCTACTCAACACAGATTTTGACCCAGTCATAGCAGTACTACTGCTCTTATATCCTTCCCCGACACAGTTAGCCAGGCCCAAGATGGAAAATGTGTCTCCTCTCTCTTCTTAGACCTCTCCAAAGCCTTTGATACCGTCTCTCACTCTCTCCTACTCACTAAACTGTCTAGCATTGGCATCTCACCCCAGTCTATAGACTGATTCTCAAACTACCTCATTAATTTGCAACAATCAACCAAATGGCATAACTCATTCTCTCTCTTCCTCGATGCAACTACAGGTGTTCCACAAGGATTCATACTACGGCCACTTTTGTTTAGCATCTTTATTAACAACTTTCACACCTCTCTTACTCAAAGTACCATTATCCAATATGCAGATGATTCTACAATCATTTGTACTTCCCACTCATCATCTGAACTACTCCAACTCATACAAGACACCCTTACTACTACAGAGATATGAATGTACAACAACCATCTATCCCTAAACCCCAACAAAACTAAACTTGTTCTTTTTCTACCCAAAAAAAAACTACTCCACTAAACAAGGAAAATTTCACAATCCAAGGCCAAAACAGCACAATAACTGAAGCCGTACCTTATACCAAACTGTTAGGTGCCATCATAGATGAAAATATGACTTTTGACTTGTACAGTCA
The DNA here is from genome assembly GCF_019279795.1 of Protopterus annectens. Lineage (NCBI taxonomy): Eukaryota > Metazoa > Chordata > Ceratodontiformes > Protopteridae > Protopterus > Protopterus annectens. The sequence goes on from NC_056726.1 coordinate 307,850,357, forward strand.
GATCAATATTAAATAAACACACCAAAACTGGGAACTCTCTACAGACAAAAATACTTCCTCAGCCACTCTGCTAAACTATCTCTTACCTCTTCCTTCATGCTACTCTCTCTTCTTTATAGTGCTCCTCTGCTGACCAATATCCAAGCTTCTTTCAAAGCCAAGCTAGCCTCATGCTACAATAAAATCGCTAAATCCGTAACAAATGCAAATTACTGTTCTCACCACTGCTCATCTCTACACCAACTAAACTGATTGGAGCTACCACATTATCTGTCACTTATTCAATTAACCACCTCACACAAAATTATTAATAAACCATCTGTCCTCCTTGTCTTCCCTACTCACACAATATCATCCAAACAGATGTCGCCAATCCATTAAACAACTCCTCCTAAATGTAGTGAAACCAACCCATGCAGCAGGGCAAGTGTGCTACTCTTTTACTGTAGCTAAACTATGGAATAATCTCCCATCATCAATAAGGTCTATCAGCAGTGCCCCTCTCTTTAAGAAATCCCTGAAACAGCATTTCCCCTCTCTTTGGGAGTGCAATTGTACTAAGGACATGGTTCCTATAACTTGATCCCCGTCATTCTCCTCCTCCCATCCCTGTATCTCCCCTTCTTGCACTATATATCACAACCCACGTTCTCTTCTGCTCTGAAAAATCATTCATTTTACATGTAATCTCAAAAGTAATGCTATACCTTCAGCTGGTCTCACCTCCAGGTTCTGTTTCTGTATTACTACCTTTGCTGCCTTTAGCTAATTCCATCTAAAATGCCAATTTTTTTTAGAGTTTCTGTGATTTAAAAAGCTTGTTTCAGCTACATATTGTACTTATTTTACTGCCTGCACTTTAACAAAGTCATTTTTGTGTTTAAATTACCTGTTTAACTGTTGTAGGCTACACACTCAAGTGTGATAGCCATTTCTGTGCATTTAAAGTGTTTTTATGATTGTATCTGCTTTATTTTCTGAAAAAAAACAAAAAATCAAAAATATATACTTGTTTTCCCACCTTTCTAAGCTAGTATAGTCCAGTTTTTAGGTTAGTGCTGAATTCAGGGCTGTGTTACAAGTTTCTGTGTTTGCCATACCTTACTTGTATAGAAGGAAGTTTCTCTGTTCACCTGTGAGAGAGGGGAGTCTATCTGTCCCTGGAGGAGTGGTTTCAGCCCAGAAATAAGTAGTTTATTGGCCATTTTGGGCTAATTTCTATATCTTTCATTTCCCTGCTATAAAACCTGCATTTTGCTCGGTTTTGCACAGCGGGCAGCACTGGTTAGCTAGGGTATAACTATTCCTGGCTCCACAAAGTCTATTCTTCAATTTTTCCCTTGGGACTAGACAAACTTTCAACTTAAGCACTCAAACCATTCACTTCTCAGCCTGGCACTTGCTCAAAACTCATAGCAAGCACTAATAAACCTTAGCACTAGACCCTCCTATACTGCAGAAAAGGACAAGACTGTCTATTCGACCTTACCAGCCAATCAGTAAAACAGTTCTCTGTACCTATCCAGGCATGTCCAAAGGGCAGTTTTAGGTGTACTCTCCAGTCCAACTGGTGAATCTGAGCATTTTGAGGCAATGTTACAACTGCCTCATGTACACAGACAACTCTCTCCTCCTACCACCAAACACTAATACATGCGAGAGATGCAATTATACAGCCAAACTGGAAGCTAAGCTCTCTCAACCCAAGACTGGACCAGGTAGTCAAGAGGAGAAGGGAATTACTTGCATCACACCACCAGTCTCACATAGACCTATGAAACCAGCACCGGCAAAAAACACACACAAATACATGAAAACATATTCGGAGGCTCTAAATGAAAATCTTCAAATGCAACAGAGACCTCCAAAGCAGACATCCAAGCAACCACCACCCCCCAACACAAACCATGAAACGCATACTTCACAAAACCAGTGTGCCATGCAATCACAGCCCTTAAGGCAAAATAACATACCCAACACACTAGTAATAGGTGACTCTGTAGTCAGGCACACTGATGTCCCACTCACTAGACTGAACAAGGAGAAGGTTACTGTTAGCTGCCTGTCAGGTGCCAGGATTCGCCATATAACACAAGCACTCACGTCACTCCGGAACAAATACAAATACGACTCTGTTATTGTCCATGTTGGTTTGAATGACCTGAGCTGTACCTCCCTGGACTACAGACATGGAGGAGCTCTCTGATCATGTAGCCCAGGCCGGTATGACCCTGACCCTCAGTAGCATCCTGCCCTACCAAAAATGATGCCATGGTATAAAGAAAAAATTATCAGTTTCTACAACTGGCTAAGCTTCTGGTGTCATTCAAAGGAGATCCAGTGTCTGTCAGCCTGGGATGACATGCTCGACAAACCATGCTGGTTTGATGAATTTCAGGTAGTCATCCAATAGAGGCTGTCCAATTCAAAAATCCACAAGTCTCAGCCGTTTGCTTCAACAGTTTATTAAAACACACAGCACAAAGAATATCGGATTAAACGCTTTCATCTCTTGTCCAGAGACTTCATCAGAATTTTTTTTTTGTGGAAGCCATGCTGGTTTGCTAGAGATGGCTTGCACCTGTCACCCTTAGGCTTTTGAATACCGGCCAAGGCTCTTGCCACCTCCATAGTGCCTTTTTTAGGCAAGGCTCAAAAAACAAACCCACCACCGTAAATAGCACAAGTAACAAAAAACTGAGGGTAATTCTACTCAATGCAGAAGTCTAAACCTCAAAATGCACGCACTCGAGGCACTACTCAGTATGGAGAAAATCGATATATGTACAGTAACAGAAACCTGGTTTAAGGCTCCAGAGAGCACCCCAGCACTACCAGGCTACAACCCATACCATACATTTCGGCCACAAAACCCAGACCAAAATACAAAAGGCAGGGAAGTATCCATATTCATCAAGGATACCCACACCTCCAGGTTAGTGACACATCACGATGCTTCAGAGATCATCCACGTACAACTAACAATGGGCAAAACTGCAATTCAAATTGTAGCTTGCTACAGATCACCCACCATGTCCCAGGACCCCCATTCAGCATTTCTGGAAACACTGGGAAACATAAAGGTCCTACCAAACACCCTGATATTGGGTGATTTCAATTACCCAAACATTAACTTGGAGAACTACTCAAGGACTAACTCCCTTGCTCAGCATTTCCTAGAATTTATAAACTCAAATGCCCTGGATCAACTGGTCAACACCCCCACCAGAGGTGACAACATATTGGACCTGGTCATCACTAACATGGGTGACCGATGTTTCATGCCGGAGGTCAACCCCTCGCTGGTTAGATCTGACCATAAACTAATCACTCTGGATATCCACATTCTTCCCCCACCCCCGGTCAAAGAAACCACCGTGAAAAACTTTTCAAAAGCAAACTTCACATTACTTAAGACCAAGGTGGAAAGTTTCAAAGCCCCCATGCTAAAGGATAACACTGTCCAAGCTGCAAAATCCTTTACTAATGCACTCTACAGGCACCTACAAGAATGCATGGATCATGCTATCCCAAGCAAAACCAAAACTCACTCCTCCAAGAAAAGGAAACCAGTCTGGTGGACCCCTGCCATAAACAAGCTATACAATAGAAGGAGGAAACTAGTACAGAAAAGAGTAAAATGCCAAGAAGGAAAGACATCCCTGATCTCAGCAAGAAACTATGATCCCTCATAAAATCATCCAAGGCTAGCTTCGAAAGAAAAATTGCCAAGGACTCCAAAGATAACCACAAGGCATTCTTTAGCTATGTCAAGAATCTAAGTGGCAATTCTCAGATCTGCTCAGAGTTTGTGCAGAATGGCACAAAATACACTCAACCGACTGATATTGCCAACATCCTGGCAGACAGGTTCAGTGCAAACTTCACCCGCCTCGCACCCCAAAAGGGCCTATAACCATACTAGAAGAATGTAGTGCCCCTGAAATCACAGACACTTGGGTTAAAAACAGCCCTCTCCAAAGCCAAAAACACAGCATCAATGGGACCAGACGGTGTCCCAGGCTGCATCCTACACGAGCTCAAAGATGAACTTACCCCTCACCTAAACACACTGTTTAAACTCAGCCTCTCCACAGGCTACATGCCCATAGAGTGTTATACAGCAATGGTTATTCCACTCCACAAAGGTGGAGCCACAACAGACCCAGCTTGGTCTACAAGGCTATGGAGCACATCATCATGGATCTCATTAAAAGAGACATTGGGAACCTCCAAACACTGGACCCTACCCAGTTTGTCTTTGTTAAGGGCAGATCATGCCTCCTAAACCTGGTAGACTTCTTTGAGACAGTTACCAAGGCTATAAGCGAGGGGAAGGTGGTCCACACAGCCTACCTAAAGGCCTTCAACACCATTCCCCATTCAGGTATTACAGACAAGCTCACCAGCCTGAACATAAACCCCTATGTCATGAGATGGGTTGCCATCTGGCTCATGGACAGAACCCACATGGTAAGAGTTGCGGGAGCTAGGTCTGACTCTAAACTGGTTACAATTGGCATTCCCCAGGGCTCAGTCCTAGGACCCCTCCTGTTCAGCATATACTTCTCAGAGGTACAGGCAAGCAGAGGAGGACTATGGCTGACCAAGTTCACAGACGACTGCAAACTAGGGGCTATAACTGACTCTCTGACTGACACAGACATCCTCCAAAAGAGTCTCACTGAGACAGATACCTGATGTCAAAACCATGGTCTCAAGCTAAATGCCAAAAAGTACATAGTCATGCCCTTTGGAAAAAACAAAGTACCCACAAACTACCACATAGGTGGTAGCCCCCTCAATACGGAAGATGTAATAAGGGATCTGGGGACCCAAGTAGACAGTAATCTCTCCTTCTTTGATAATCACATTGCCAAAGTGGTTAGAAAATCCTTCTATGTGGCCCACCTAATCACAAAAGGGTTTGCATCCAGATCAAAAGAGGTCATTGTGCTCCTCTATGCATCACTCATCAAACCCATTATAGAGTACAATGCCCCATTTTGGATGTGCCTTACAAGACACCTGCAACAGCTGGAAAGACCACAGAAGTACCTCACCAAGAGGATCACTGGCCTCAGACAGATGCCATATGCAGCTCAACTGAAGAAACTTCAACTGTATTCGGTTGCATACCGCCTACTCAGAGATGATCTCTGCCTGACATACAAGGCCATGTCCAACCCAGAATTGATGGACATGCTCCATCTAAAGAAAACCATATCCCCTCGAGCCACATGCTCTAGGGATCTAAACCTCACCACAACAATAAATAGGACATGCTGGAGGGATAGATTCCTGTCCCAGAGACTTCTCATGCTCTGGAACAAGATTCCAATCCACATTAGGCAGAGCTCCTCACTAACCCTCTTCAAGAAAAACCTTGACGAGTGGATGGGAAACATAAAGTTTACCCCGGGGATCACTTCAATGGCTCTGCTGGTCAGAGGCACAGGGGACTAATCTAAGGAGGCGGCGAAAGCCAACACATTCTGGCTAGGCCTATAAATGCCTTCAGGCAGCTAGCCTAGTACCTACCTATGAAGATTTCATGTAAACTTAACCTAGGATATTGAAGAAGTCAAATAACAAAAAGTAACACATGAAAAAATAGGAAATCATGCTGTATTATACCTGGCAGTATAGAGACCACTTTGTAGACAAGAACATATACTCTACAGTAAGGAGATGTTGGTCTTAGCATGTAGTTGTCACTTAGCATTTTTTTCTAAATTCTGATTTTCTGGTTAATATTTGGTTGGCAGAGTGATGCAGTGGTTAGCACTGCTACATCATCAGTGCTTAGTTCTCCAGTTCATTTCTCACCTTGGGTGTATTCTCTGTAGTGTCTGTTCATCCTTTCTCTGAGAACGTGATTTTGTTGGGTGCTATGGTTTCCTCCTCCACCACAAAGACATGCATGGAGGTGAATTAACAATCCCCAAAATTTCCAGACGTGTGATAAGTGAGTGGATATGAGTGTGTGTGTGTGTGTTTTGCCTGTGTGTCTGTCCACCAATGGAGTGTGTTGCTGCAAGGATAGTTTCTCTGCATTATGTCTATTGATCTGCTGAGTGCTAAAAGAGGCTTCAGTCCCCATGCAATACTGAACAGGATGAAGTGGGTATCGGAAAATGTATTCTTTGCATTTATTTATTTAGTTAGTTATTCATTCATTGGTTCATAGATTAGTACTAAGCAAACTGCCCTTGCGAGCCATTTGAAGCCTAGCCAATTATCACTTGTGAGACTCAAACCCTGCACCTTGTGTTTGTAAGGCAAACACCTTAACCATTAGGCCACCCTCCCAACCCATTTTTGTTTGTTTGTTTCAGACTGAGCTAGGTATTTGTCTACAATTATAGCTTAGGAAATATTTTTTTTCTAAGAAATACTAAAATGGATGAAGTGGGTATTGGAAAATGTATACTTTGCATTTATTATTTAGTTAGTTATTTTTTGTTTCAGACTGAGCTAAGTAATTGTCTTATCTTCAATTATGTCTTGGGAAATACATTTAAAATCGTACAAGTAGCAGTGTGAAATTTCACATGACAAAAAAGAATGTACTGTTAGGCATGTAATATTAAACAAGGTTTAAACACAGAAGCAAGTATTCTGCCAGCAGAAAATGTGTACTAAGCCAGCTTTACATTCTTGGTTTCCTGTTTATCAGTAGCCAAGATCATATCCTGTAGCTTTCCCATCTGTGTTCTTTATTAAAAGTTGAGAAAAGCTTAAGTGACAACTGCCATGTTCCAGATAACAATTCTGACACTTTCAAAAACACCAGACTGATTTGGATTGATTTTAGTTTATTTTATTTTACTTTTATTTTGCTTTGGTTAACTGTTTAAGTGAATCGGTACATGGACCAAAACAGTACATGGAATGCAACTGTAAGTTCAGTGATACAGCGCATTTAGTGATATGCTGATATGGCAAAACGAATTATAAAATAATACCATACAATAAAACAAATAGCACCCTGAACATTAAACAATAAAAGTACATTATTAATCAGTACAATGCAATAATATGTTTATAAAATGCAGTAGTAGATGCAGTACATTTTTAGTCAGCAATGGAGCCAAACAGCACTCTTAAACACTCATATACCCTTATCTAAAAGGAGTAAACACTATCAGTAAAATAAAGTCATCAGCAGAAATATATATGGTAGTCTGCTGTAAGTCCCTTATAGCTATTATTAGGCAGGCCTTCATATGCAACTGTAGTCTGTCAACTGAAGTATTTAAATTTACTCTATTGAAGTAAATGTGTCTTAGGTTACGTCCTAAATGTAATTGATCTGGTGTTGTTCTTTTAATTTTTACAGGAATGCACTTCCACAAAAAGTCAACAACATTTTTGTGAAAATGTTTTCACTAGATGACAATAAAGGGAAGTCTGTATACTTTAATGTTGTTACAAATTATATGGCTGATTTTTAATAAAACTCACACTCATAAATGGGTCAGTAGCTATTGATAAGTAGTTTAAATGAGAGTATTAATAAATGGAGAAGCTGGTAGCCAACTGGCTCTCCTTACAGTAATGCAATCATGCTTTTGATGACTGGCCATATGGATGAAGTGGAGTATTTTATTATCTGTTAATTGGATATATGATATATTTTATGCGTGATGCATAGCTAAAAAGTGAAAGCCATGTTCAATTCTAGGAAGTATTATATCAATTGCAATTGCACACCAAGCCTCTACTGAGAATAAATTTGAGATTTTATAACATATTTTAACTGTGTTACTGCTGCTCTGTTCTAAGTTTTAACATGGAGGAAATGAGGTATTAAGAGTAAGTCCCATGTATTTTGAGTGTGATCCAGGGGAGGGTGGTTTCAGTTAGATCAGTGATGGTTATAGAATGAACACTCGTGACCCTTTGCAATTCACCATACATCATAAGAGCAATTGTAGCTGTGTTCACCATTAATTTGTTAGTAGTCAATCAATTCCACATCAGTTTAAAATAGTCCTGCACAGTTCTGGTAAGGATACTGAGGTATCACTTTGCTTTTGTGAGGATAACATCATCTGCACAAAGCAGCATGGAAATCTGAAGAAGATCACTTGGTAAGTCATTGACAAAGAATGAAAATAAGAGAGATCCAACACAAATCATCGTGTGATACATTTTTTGGACATTTCTTTTTTGGTTTGAATACCTGAAGGAACTACTTTGAAAGCTTCAACTATGAGTGGCTGAAAGAGAATGCACTGAGAATCGTAATCCCTGAAATGCATTCACCAAAAGGACCTTGCCAAAAAATATTTTTTAAGTGTTTTTGCAGGGGGCGGCAAACCACCCTGCACCTCTATGATGTGAGGGGCAAGCCCCGATATCCCTAAATGTATGTATACCAACTCCACAGTAGCACCAACTCAAAGAAGGGGGAAAATCCCCCCAAAAGGACATCACTGCCAGCACAAATAGTCAACAGGGAAGTCCTATGAAGGAAGTCTGATCATTGGTGAGTTGAAGCTCGGACAGTCAAAACCTGAGAAGTCAAACTTTGTCAGCCAGCAGGATGACAATTCTGAAAGTTATGTTACTAAGACAGCCTCTAAACCTTTATATTATCTCAATAGAAAATTCAATTAGTATTTTTTTTTTGGAACAACAGATTGTGACTGACTGCTTCAAAACCCCTTGAGATTTAAAATGATTGTCCCTGTCAACATACGCTTTTCCATATTATTATTATATATTTTATTTATTGGAGTGCAGATTACAGTGATAGTACAATAGTTAGGTAACCATTTTGTTTATCACACAGAGCACCACACTGAATGAGGTATTCTAAAAGTTGTCCGTAGTATCTAATTGATACAGCAAGGATTGGCAATTGGAATTATACCTCATATGCCACAGAGGGTGAAAGGATTATTAGTCAGTGGGACAAAAAGTGCATTTTTAAAGATATAGTAAAACACAAAAGGTACCAAAGTCCAGTTAAACAATAAAGCGACAGAAAATAATCTGGAAACACTTTAATCCACAAATAACAAGAACACTGTGGCCACAAACAAAGCCACAAACAAGTTAAAACATTTAAAAAATCAATAAAAGCCATTACTTCTTCATCCGAAGCAGACCATAAAACACATATGTCATCCAGAAATTTCTTATATAGGATCCAACAATGACTATATACTGAATCTAAAAAAATTTCTCTTCCCACTTCGCTAACACTAAGTTAGCATAGGTGGGTGCGCATATTGCACCCATCGCGCCCTCTTTTATTTGGTGAAAAAATTCACCCTTAAAATAAATATAGTTATATTTTAAAACCAAGTCCATTAATTGTAAAATTAATATGCATTCATCATTTGTTAAACTATTGTCATCATAAATGACTTCTTCTAATAAAGCTAGATCTTTGTCATGGGGTATACTTGAGAATAAGTCAATAATATCAACAGTTACAAAACATATTTCCTCTTCAAAAAGTTCTTGTTTAAAACTTCTTAGAAAATCCCAAGAATCCCTTAAAATGTTACATCTCTTCATCCACAATCCCTTAAGCTTTGTGTCAACTAATTTAGCTAAAGATAAGGTCTTTGACCCTTCTGCTGAGAGAATTGGTCTCAACTGTGGATCAAAGCCATTTTTATGCGTCTTTGGGATACCAGAAATAGTAGGGATTCTAGGTGTCTCCACTTTTAAGTATTTAAATGTGTTTTGGTCAATCAAGCCATCCATTAATAAATCTTCCAAAATCATATCTATCCTTCTGTACGAAATATTACTCGCATTTCTGGAAACACACATATACTTGTCTGTGTCTCTTGAAATTTCATTCATTTTGGCCTCATATAAAAGGCTGCCCATTAATACAATGCCCCCACCTTTGTCCAGCTTCATCACTCTTAGGTTTTTGTCCTTTCTAAGGTCATTCAATACTTTAATTTAATCAATATCCAAGTTTTGCTTATACTTCACTTTGTTAAAATTCTGTCTAATTTCATTCTGTACTACATTTTCAAAATTCTTTATCTGTGAATGGAGGGGTGGGTTAAAAATACTTTTTCTAGTCAAAGCTCCAGGATCCTGCACTCTATTTTGCTTAAAGAAGATTACAGTGATAGTACAATAGTTAGGTAACCATGTTGTTTATCACACAGAGCACCACACTGAATGAGGTATTCTAAAAGTTGCCCATAGTATCCAATTGATACAGCAAAGATTGGCAATGGGAATTATATCTCATAAGCCATAGAGGGTGAAAAGGATTATTAGTCAGTGGGACACAAAGTGCATTTTTAAAGATATATTGGACTAACTTAGGGTAAGTGTAACACTGCAAATATAAGTTCATGGTTTGCTTAGCATATCACTGCAGAGAAGTAGTGTAGTCAGGTGGGTAGTGTGGAATTCAGGAGTAAAGCCACAATTTATTTTCTTGAGTAACTGCTGCACCCTAGACGTTTATATTACTTTAAAGCAGTATGGAGGATAAGGCAAGTTCTTATACAATGGAATGCAGGGAGCAGTTGAAGTATTTTGGAAAAGTAGTTAGCCTGGTTCAAGTGGATATGTTATATTGTGCTTTAATTCTTCAGTGATGTCTTTGCTTAACTGGAGGGTGAGGTCATTTTTGAGAAAAGCTTTACAATTGGTTATAGCTTTTATTGATTTCCAGAATGTTTTAGGTTGATCCTTTGATAAATGGGGCAGCTTTCAAGTCTTTCCATACTGTCTCACTTCCTTTGGGAGTCATGGTGCACTCATGAGTTTCACTGGCATTAGTTGGTTTTGTACAGAAGATATTCAATTATAGGAAGTGTAAAAGTCAATGGTTGGGTTGGAGCATTCCTTCCCTGGACTCCATTCAGTGAGCTGTAATTCAGCAAGAAGAATGCTTTCTGTGGATTCTGGGTTAGAGCTAGAGAAAGTAATTTGGGGTGGTGCTTTCTGATGTTTGAGTGACCATGAGGAAATGTTAGGATTATGGTCACTTATTTAATTGATTAAAATATGTATGCTTTGCATTATTTCAGTTAATTTAGTCAGGATGGTATCTAATGTGGAGTTTCTAATACTACATGATCCTATATCCTCTAACACCATAGCGGTATTAGGTGAGTTTTTTATTAGCTCCTCCAGTCCATATTTACATCACTGCATATAATGACCTTGTGATTTTTTTATATTATGCATTAATACCAAGGATTAGGGAGGTGCAAATAAGTGCCATTTAAAGCTTAATGTTACAGTCAAGAAGTTCAAGCATTAGCCATTTAGTTCAATCTCTTTGGTTGCAGCATACTTCAAAAATAATTAGGAGAATGGTTAGCTTCACTATCACTTAGAGTCATCACATGACCTCCTTGTCTAGTTCTAGGCCTATATTTGTGAGCAACAGCAGGGGATAACCAGGAGTTTTCTTTAAACCATGCTTCACTGAGAGCAATTATACATGACTGATTTAAACTGGCCCAAGCTTTTAAGTTGTAGCCATTTGTTGTATAAGCTACATTATTCCTATAACCAAGAGACAGATACGTATTGGGTATGAATTGGGGGAGATGCATCGTGAGGGTCAGGATTAAGTTGGATGTCACCATCCCTTAACATCACTATAGTACAAATGAAGGCTGCAGTTTAAGTGTTTATTCAAATGTAGGAACAATACCAGGCTGGTGACCATGGGGATCATTGGATGTCTCGCAACCTTAATAGATCTTTTAAGCCATTTCAAGCACATAATAGTGCTTATGTCCCAAATTGACCAGGACCATACATGATAGCCATGGCATATGTTTGTTTCTACCTATGCAATCAAGGCTAGGCTTAAAGGTAGCTATAGAAGTACTTTGACCTGTAGTGGCAACTTATTCCACAGGCTGGGAATACAACTGAATTAGGAACCTAATCCTCCAGCAATACTAGTTTATTTGTTGGTTTAGATTTAGGTCCTTAATGTGGATATCTGTAGAGTCCTGACTTTTGTGAAGAAGTAGTAGGTCAACCAGGACTTAGTCTTTTTTACCATGAAGCAGGTGGTAGATTACTGAATAGAAGGAGAGTTGTGCTAATTTATTAGGAGAGATGAACAATTTAAGAACTTTAATTTTCTAAGTTAGAAATCTTTGGGGTCGCTCCAGTACAATATGCTTGGATTTTTACAAACCAAATGGGACACTATATCTGAGGATGCATCTGATAAGTGAAGAGTAAAATGGTATGATGACTTCTTTGGATCTTGAAGATATTCCCTCATAAAGTAACTGGGCCAGATGGAAGCATACCTCTCAACTGTCCAGATTTTTGCAGAATGTCCAGATTTATACCCCATATTTTTGGTCTTTTTCCTCATATGACTTGTGGTTTTCTGGTAAATCACTGAGGATTGAAGTCACTAAATAATGACATACATTTGAGTTTCAGATGTCATATCCTTCAGAAAATTCAAGCTAACACAAATCCTGTTCTTCAAGCAGCTTTCTAAAATTTTAAGGGCAATATTTAAATTTGGTCTCTATTTGTGGGTCTTTGACCCCCCCCCATTATTTTAGGTTTTATCCAGATTTATTGTGCTAAGAGGTTGAGAGGTATGGAGATTTCCTGACTATGATGAAAACATGATGATTGAATGAGAGATTGCTGCACATAAGATGTGGGTTTTCTTATGACAGTATCTGAGGAAGAGTTCCATTTACAACATAAGAGGTGGGATCAGCTTTTTTTTTTTTTTTGATTAACGTTTTTGCATTTAGCTTGAGTTTTCATTACACCAGATATGTGCATATTCCAGCCCTTGTCAGAACTATTTAGTATTAGTGGATGTGCAGATAAAAATGCCCATCTTCCAGTCATCAGCAAACTTGGCCAACCACAATTGCAGAATAGCAGCTTAAATATCTGAAAAATAATATCAAACAGGGGTGAGCATAGCACTGATCTATGTGGTACCTCACTAGTTATAATTTCACATTCAGAGAGTCTACCAATAATTTTCACAGCTTAGCATTTATTGGACCACCAACCTATAGTCCAATAAATAACATAGAAGTTTACATTGAGTTTGTCTAATGATTCCATAATACCAGTGCTGGGAATAGTGTCAAGGGAATAGTGTCAAAATCCTTAGCCTGGACAGCAATGTACACAGAGTGACCACTATCCACAGCATCTCTCATTTTTTTTTTATAGAAACTTAGTAGGTTCAGTAAAGAGAACCTGCCTTTCACAAAACCAAACTGGTTATGATCTAGATCAGTTAAGTTGCCTATTTCTGCATAAATTAGTTCTGCTATGATAAGTTCCATGGCTTTGCGCAGAAGACTGGTGAGGCAAATGGGTCTATAATTATCCAGATCTGCAGAGGGGCCACTCTTGTATATTAGAATCACAGGGACTTTTCACAAGTCATAATCTGGATAGGATGAGGTTGAATAGTTTAAGTAGTGGTCAGATAGTCCATACTTTGTACTAATGAAAAGGCATCCTGTTGTGTTGCCTGGTCCCATGGAAGTATTATTTTTGCCCTTTGATAGGGATTCAAAAACTCTGATGTGATCTCAGAGTAAACTAAATTTTCAGAGATATTGGGAGTAAGAGTGTGGGTAGGTGGAGTAAGGTTAACAATAAATTTGTCTACTAATATATTGGCTATATCCTTGGGAAATGAATGGCTGATATAATGCAGGAATGGTTAAGGACAGGTGACTTTAACCAAAAAGGGGAAAAGGCTAATATTGCCAGCTCAGGATAGTGGACTACATACATGTTGGTTTACAAAGTCCATTGAATATGTGGGAAAAACAGACAAGTACAGGTTCTGTAAAACAGAACTGGAAACAGTCGGACATCTTGTAGCTGGGAGTGATGAAAAAAAGGCAAAGGGCTTGTATACTGAAAGGTATAATAATGTGGCAAGATTGTTCACTGGGGGTTGTGTAAACATTATATTTATTTATTTGTTTGTTTATTTATTTATCTTTTGTTAGCCGGGTTAGTGCACTGGGCTGGTGGCCCATTTTCAGTGGAGACCAGAGGAGAAAAGCTCCACACAAAGAACAGTTTACAGAGTTTACATAGCAGTAATGAGAACCTGGATACATAAATACATACATTTGTGTCATATGTAAAATATGAGTACAAAAGGAACAAATAGTCATGCAATAATGAAAATTAACAATTTAAATAAAGTCAGCAAGGACAATAGTTAAAAATTACAAAAAAAATATGTAGATCTAGAATAGATCATCAGAGAAAAGCCCTTAAAATGTCATTAATGATTAAACCAAGTTGGTAGAGGAGAAGAAGAAGAAGAATTAACTAGAGGGGTAGTAGAAGAGGGATGGGAAGTAATGTTAGGGAGAGTCACAAGAGTAAAATTATGCAGTTGTGAGAAAGGGGGGTGGGAAGTATAGTCATAAACGAAGATAAAAGATAAGATTTAGGTAGAAGCATTGCTCAGCAGCACAGCTGAGGTATCATAGTGCTAGTATTTAAGAGAAATGTTAGAGTCAGAAAAGGACAATTATACTACTCTTAGCTATAATACTGGATTTGCTGAAAAACATGAGCCAGAAAGCACTACAGAGAATTATGAAATTTATATCACGTGGGGTTACCCACTACCAACAATTCAAAAAATAGATATGAAAAAGCCAGATATAGTAGTCCATGACAAGAAGACAAATATAGCATTGATCAATGAAATTGCTACACCCAGTCATTAAAACGTCTTATGTACAAAGAGATACAAAGTCATAAAATTCCAGGATTTGCAGGCAGAAATGAGAACAATGTGGAAGAAAGATACCCAGACATTTCCAATAGTAGGAGGAGCAATGGGTCTCATAAAAAAGAATTTACAGCCTTATTTAGATATGCTACTAATACATGTAACAGCTTATAAATGCAGAAGGGGTCAGTTCTGTGCACATTGCAGGTGCTATGAAGAGCACTTCTAGCTAACATCAAAGATTGAAACAATACTAATTTCACGAACTTTAATCATACCCAGACTTAGGAATGGGGATCATTCCCACCATGGTATTAGAAACCTAAAAGACTTGGAGAAATTAAGTCATGAGAAACCTACATCAGAATAGACAGCATTCCTCTCACCCTGGTTTGTTATAATCTGCTTTTTAGCCAGTGTTTAACCCATTTAATTATATATCAATTGTCACATAATACATTTGTTTTTTAAAATATATCCTTATGTGGAATCATGCTGGATGTTTACATGAGGTCAAGAAAAATGGTATGCGCTAGATAAGCAGTATGTAGTTCATCCTTCATCAAGTTCTAATGTTACCTATTCAAAAAAATGCCACACATTTCAAAGAAACACTCTCTTTCCTTAAGCAGTCCATACAATTCCATAGGTAACAGAAGGTGTCAGGATTTGACAGAGCATACTGGTCAGCCTGACAGGTCTAAAACTGTCTGAATCTGATGTGACCATCCCTAGTGAAATGGTACCACTACAGCTCTGCTACCATAGGTAAGGGATGCATCCCTATGCTAACCCATGTTGTTCAACATGATTGATGGAGATTTATTTAGGTTTTCCTTTATCATGTGAAGGAAAACATCAGGTATGTTGTCAGGTCTCATGGAATAATATTTTTAATTGTACTTGGGGCAGCATTTATAACGGTCATAATTATATAAAGGATGCCTACCCTTACCCAGGCATATGCACTTGCTTGTTGCAGTTTGTACAGACACTAATTATGTCCTGTATCTGTCTGATCACGTTGTTGCTTTCCTATAATATCTTGCATTCACAATGTTTCCATCTTCATTTTTAGACATACTTAAATAATACCTTATTATTGCTTTCAGCCTTTGAGATCATTCTGTTTTCCTAGCTCAGTCTGCAAGACTTAATAACAGAAGTAACTAGTTTCTTTATTTAATCAAGTCTTCCTTTTTCTGCACAGGGTACGTTTTGAAAGCTAAGCAGTATCTATTTTTTTCTGTCCTATATGTTATTAATTTTGTGAGCAGATTATGTGTTCAAGGAAAAAAAACTCTTCACATCTCAGAAATAAAACAGAATTATTTAATAGAATTCCAGGCACTTTAAAATATTCCACAAGCAAACTTTACCTTCCATTATTAGTATGTTGCATAAATGTTTCAATTCATACAAAATGTACATTACTAAAAATACATCTACTGTTTTACAGGAGGGAAAGAAAAAACTACAAAAGTTTATTTTTTACAGGCATGGCTATAACTGACCTTTTCCATAAAAAGCATAATAAACAATCTCCTCATGAAGTCACCATCAAACTGGAACAGGTGCAATAGTACAGAACCAGCTCAAACTGAGTATGTTAATGTCACTTTTTTGTCTGGTTCTGTCTCTCGTCTTCTTGCTATCATGTCTAAACTGCATGTCTGGCTTTCAGTTTACTACTTTCATGTGATGAAATACCAGTGAATGAAAGGTTAATGATCAGTTGTTACAGCAATAACAAGAGAAAGAGTGGGTGAGTGTCTTGCTTTACATAATTTGCCTACCTTCTCTTCATTCATTTCATTTACCTTGTGGTGGGGGTGGGGGGCACTACCTGAAATGAATGCTTTTTTTATTATTTCAATGCAAAGGTCTGAAAATTAATTAATGACTCATTGTCACATCCGTATGTCACACAGAAATGTTGTTCACATGACACAGCACAAGGGTTTTGTGTAAGGCAAAGACAAAGCTGTTTGTGACCGGATCTTCAGCATCCAGTCCTCTGTACTTTCATATAGAATATACTCATTTCCAGTACATCACTCTTTTCTATTGTGGACTTGTTTTGGAACAGAAGGTCTATGGCTCATACTGATAGCACATGATAGACAATGTGCAGTATTGTGAATGGAATGTTTTGATTTGTTTACTTCATTCATTGTATAAAGCCAGAGATGACCAAATGCAGATCTCCCATAGTCTGGATCTCAAATGTTTAAAACTACAAGGTCCATGTGACTTATCTTTTGATGGAAAAAATCTGAAATATCAATGTGCAGAAATGTCTGATAGTTATTTGTAAACACAGTTTTGCTTTCTCGTCTAGATCACTTTGAATGTTTTCTGTACCAGAACATATCATAGATAAAGCACTGTGTGACACCCATGTGCTGGCCCAGCAATCAAGGAGCCTCAATCCTCACCACTAACATCAGTGAGGGGTGTCCATATAGGGAAAGGATAATAAATACACACACAGTAAAGTACAATTTCCCTTAAGAGCACACAGAAGTCACAGTCAGTCTGGGGCTGGTTTCTCCCTTTCTCTCCAGGTACCCAGTTAGACTCCCCACTGGTACGGCTCCGGGTTTTGACATCAAATAATTGACTTATCAACTTTCCAACAGCAGAGTGCACTGTTGTTACATTTTTGCAGTTCCACATTTAACACCATTTTCCCCATTTAAGAGAACAAGCCTGTGGCTTATATTAATATTTAAAAATGACAGAATTATCTACAAAATTCTTTCTGGCTAGGCTGGCAGCCTTCACCTATCTTCACACACTGTACTAAATTTAATTTTTGTATAACATACGTAAATCTGTCTGATAGTGATGTTTCTTTGAATAGTTACAAAAGCAAATTCTAGTGCAGTATATATTAAGGACAAAGCTCTCTGAAGAAATAATGGTTAATATATATTAATAGCAATTATTGAGAAAACAAAACATTGCATTATTACTTTAAAATGTATGTGCAGAAATATCGCAATCCTACCATTCCAAAGGCATTCTATAAAAATACATACAATTGCATTCTGATGTACTTACTTTTAATAATACAATCAAGCTAAAATATAATGTTCTGTACGATGAGAAAAATATTTTAAGAGTAATAGTATACTAGAAGCAGAAGATGGTACACTACTTGAGATATCAAACTCACAAAAGGTAAAGGTGTTCATTTTCCCCAAGGTATGAAGTCAACATTTTAGGAAATTAGACATAAAATTTTCCCATAGGAAGATCCTGGTGAAACACAAAAATGTGGGTGCAAGGATATTTAACCATGTTTCTTTTAAGACATCTTGTGCAATATGTATATTACACCTCAAAAACAAAAATGTCTCACTACACTAGCTAAATGACACCACTAGGTGTTTTAGCAGGGTCTCTCTAGTTGTGTGTTCTCCAAATCTTTTCAGAACTAAAGGCAGTCTACATTGTTTACATAAATTGCTAGGATCGTCTTACCTTAAATTATGTTATATGCAGATGTTATGAAATGATACACATAGTGAGATAAATACAGTAACACAAACATTCAGAAATGGATTTTGGTTCTGTAGGAAATCATTTAAGCATGAATATAACTAATGATAGCTATTACATTCATTTATACAGCTTAACAAAACATGATTCATAATGTGAAAAGTTAAATATAGTGAAGGTATTATTGCTAGAAGTAATTTAAGGTCTTAAGTTTGGCTTTCCATAGTGAGATGAAGCTCGCAACCTTTAGTATGTAAAGAAAAGTGTTTTTGTGCATAAATCTGGACTGGTCCTTTTAATTTCTCTTCTGTAATCATGGAATACTGTCCAGTCTATGTTTGCAATATACCAGGCCAAACTCCCTGGACTTTTAAACATTTATTAGAAAAAGTACTTGCTTTGTAATAGGATTCCAGCTGTCATGCCTGTGAACACTAGAATGGCGAATTTTGCAATTGCTGTTTCATTGGATGCTCAGTTGTCACATATAAGAATGCTTTATACCTAAGCATGGTTTTGCCTGCAATGGAATGTCATCATAGATGTCTGTGAATATTTATCACAGTTACTTCTTTAAAGAAATGGAGATAAAGGGTGAGACCTTGGCCACCTAACTAGCCTTTTAGTTACTTCCTTATACGTAATGTTTAGAACAACTTTCCAACTTCTCATGCTGAAGCAAACAAATGTAGCTCTCTGGAATCCTTTTTAAAAGAGAGCATCATGGTATCTGCTGATGTAAAGCTGGAAGAGACAGAAGTGCAGCAAGGGTGGGGCAAAGGAGGTAGCATGTTAGTGGGAGCGATCGGGAAGTGGAGTTCCTGCATTATTTTTTGTAGCAACATATGTGAATGCCAATACAGAAAAGCATGTCAGCGCTTCAGCGCTTCAGCACTTCTTGTGTGGGAATCTTCTCTAGTAAGCGGATAGCTACAAATGTAGCAAATTGCTACGGTTAAAACTAGAAGAAGTCCATCCTTTTTAATTTCTTTGTCCTTTAACTGAAGACCCAAGGGGTGAGGGGACATAGTTGGGTAATGGATCTTGTGGATCTTGAAATGGATGCACCAGACTAGGGGAGCAGACCTTTTTTTAGCTCTGCATGCTAAATGATCCAGCTGTAAAAAAGTGACAGTTTAGTGGTAAAGCAAGTGCAAATGGCATACAGGCTAGCAGCTTTCCAGAGTGCACAGTGTGTGTAGCTATAATCAAAAAGAATCATGGTGAAATAAGTCAAGATTGCTGAACCCCATAGTAAAAATTGCATTCAAGTTGTTGATATATTTAAGGGGCTGCAAGCAGAGTCGGATCATGGTCAAATGGGGTCCTAGGCAGTGTAATGCACCAGCTCCACCACAGCCATTCCAGTGTCCCATTACTTGACTGTCTCTCCCCAGTTATAAATACTGTTCAAACCTGTCAGTGCACATCCTTTTTCTCCTTTACTTTTACAATTATCACAAAGATAGGATTTCATTTAAAACTTTTATTTCAGAATTTACAGAAAAACACCAACTACTATTTTCTCAACAAAACAGTTGAAACAAAAAACAAACAAAAAAACCCCATTAGAAACAGACTTAGCATGAGAGACAATAAACTTCTCTTCTCTTGAAATTCATGTTTAGTGAAAATGCATCTATCATCCCATTAAACTACATGACACACGCTGGGATTCATACACAAATAGAATATACAGACGTATTAAGCATCTATGTGAAGGGTGCAGGAATTCAAAAGACAACTGTGTAACACAATTACTAACAGCCTAGAAGAGTCCACTAAAAACAAGTGTCCTTTTTCAGGAGCAGTCCTGGAGTACTGTCTGGTGAAGCAACTTGGCAGAGTCAATCAGAAGACAAATGAAGGCTAAGAAAATCAAACTATGTACTACAGGAAGTAGCACTTTAACAGCGCATAGTCTTATGCAGCTGCACTAAGTGATACACTAGTGATTCTAGTAAAAAAAACTGATTTTGTAAACACACCCACACATGCATGATACAAATTCATTAGTTCAGGTGCAGTTTATTAACAGTACAAAATGTAAACTAAAGTTAATTTTCAATGAAAAATGAAAGCAACACTCTTTTTGCTTACATTCCAATTTTAGATCTATCAGTCCAGTTTTAAAGTCTGTTAAAGAAAAGCCACACTTCTTTATAGTTCTCCTGTACTGCAATTCTGGTCAAGCTGCCTCAAATTTAGAATTAGGTTCTTTGTACTCCGCAACAATTAGGTTCCTTCCTCTCCACAATGAAATCCACAGGTAGGCTTTTGGGACTCCACAGGTAAATACACAGTTAAATCATTGGTACTCCACACTTTCTTCTGATTAAGTTTCACCAACAAGCTCCACTCATGGTCTTGAAAAGTCCCTCTCTGAGAGAGGCATATGTCTATGTTCTTTTGGATTATAGGCCTTGATTTTAACAGTACTTCCAACAGTTAATTCAGATTAACAATACTTCTTCATGCTTTACTACTATAAAGTATGGTGTGTATGCAACAACATTAAGTTCCCACCCTATATATGGTGTACACACAGTACCACAAAATACTATTTATAATATCCTAACCAGCTGCTATTTTACAACAACCTCCCCCAGCATTAGATATCCACGTTTCTAATGAATGGGATGAGTTATGGGCATATCATAATCCATCAGCATTCAAGTGGTCAGTGCCTGGCCTATGCCTGATGATTAAATGGAATGGAGTTAAGGATAAGGCCCACCTACCTAGGTGCATTGGTGAATACATCCTCTTGTTTATACAAATACTGCACAAGTACATGGTCAGTTACCAGAGTGAAGCTGTGACATAATAAGTCATATTTTGGGGAACTTAGTGCCCACTTAATTGTGAGACACTTCTGCTCAAATCATCTCAGCCTTATTTAACCTTTGGATGGTTATCATCACTTATTTCCTGAGACATCACAGCTTATAAGCTTACTTCAGATGCATTTGTGTGTAAAACAAAGGGTTTAGTAAAGTCAGAAGTAACCAAGACTGACTCTGAACATAGGATAATTTTCAGTTAATTAAAAGTCTCATCTGTTTCTACAGCTTACCTTATATGGATGGTTGCTTTACCTTTTGTAAGCTCTGTCAGTCAACAGCATATAGTAGTAAAGTTGGATATGAACTTTCTGTAAGAGCTCCTTGAAGTTCAAAGGGTATACAAAATAATGAAAAAAAAATGTTCAGGTGTGGAAATGCTGTCCTCAAAGTTCTGGGGTGAGTACACTCTGCAAGTATCCCTTGGTCAAATCTATTTTATCCACAACTTTATTTTGCTTAATCTCTATGGGCTCATCCACTCTGGGCACTGGCTAAAGTTTCAAATCTGAAATTTTGTTTAGTTTTTGAAAATTATTATTCATCTTATAGACCATCTAGCTTGTGACCAACACAGCTGAACTGGTCCATTCACTCTGAGACTTCTCAAAACTCCTAGCTTAAGCACGTTCACTTCTTCACTTACAGCTTTTTGTGGGACTATGGTATCCTATACTGGGTTATGTTTACCTTCAGCCATGGGACAGCTTCAGTGTGGTGCTGTATGAAATTCATTCTACCATGGAACTAAAGAAAAAAAAATCTTTATTTCTCAGTAAAAACTCCTTTACTTGGTTACTTGTCACAAAGTGCTTTGTCTAATTGAAAAGCAGAGGTACAAGTTCCTGATAAGCTACTGTTTCTTGTACTAAATGCTGTAGAATATTCTTGCATCTGTAAATATATATATATATATATATATATATATATATATATATATATATATGTGTGTGTATATATATATATATATATATATATATATATATATATATATATATAGTTCCACTTCATATTGTCGAAATATAATTTCATCGAATTGCAAAACATCGAGACCAAATCGTCGAAAACTCAAATCGTCTAACTCATAACATCGAATCTCAAATCATTGAAAACTATAAAGCAACTAGAAATAACATCCTAGACACTGTTTACTACATTTATGCATGGGGGCAAGCCCCCCTGCACACCTCATGTTATACCAACTCCAAGGTCGCACTACAGTGGGGTTAGGAAATTACCTTGCTCTCCTGCTAAAGGTACAAAGGGTGATAAATGGGCTCCTCCTGCTAAGGCCATATAGACGGCAGGGATTCTCAAGCCTTCCTTTCCTGACAAATCAGGTGCTGTCTGACTATCCATCTGTTTCCAGCCACATTCGTCTTTCTGTTCACCTTTATCTTTCTCTTCCTCTTTGGCTTCAAATCACCTAGGATTCTTGGGTTCTGTCAATCATTCATCGGGGTACTTCATGGTGTGAAATTCCTGTCCTACTTTTATGTCCATTCCTCAGCCTCCTTGGAAACAACTTCCTTTTTTCCCAGATGTTCTTTGAAATCTCTTGTCTCAGGGTACTATTTAAGAGGTGCCTGTGTCCCAAAGGTGGAAGGGGTTTTATTCAAGGATGTTTCTAGTGCCAAGAAAAGAAGGTACTTGGAGACCGATTCTAGACCTCGCTCATCCTAACATCTTTGTGAAGGTGCCTTTCTTTCAGATGTTGTCTCTTCAAACTCTTTTTCCTCTCTTGCTAGATCCATCCTCTTTTCAGGAGGTTTTTGTATTTCTCTGTTGTTTCTTGGCATTTTCAGTTCTGTGCTTTGCCCTTTGGCCTTTCTACTGCCACAAGAGTGGTCACCAAATGCCTCACTCCTGTGATTGCTTTTTGCAGGCTTCAAGGGATCCAAATCTTTCCTTACTTGGATGACCTGCTGATTCAGGCATCCTCTCCAGAGGTCGTTTTGCAAAATCTTTGTTTTACTATTTACCTTCTTCAAAGTCTGGGGTTCACAATAAACTTCAAAAAGTCTTCTCTGACTCCTTCTCAGGATCATGCATTTCTGGGTTGCAGGTGTCATGAAAGGAGATACAGCCAGCTCAGCCAGCTGTAATTTTGTAAATAATTATATGTCATCTGTGAATATTAACATGATTTATACAGAAGTGTAACAAAAGGGAGATACTGCCATCATAGCTGTCTGGAATTTTGTAAATGGTTATGTGTCATTTGTGAATGTCAACATGCTTCATGTAAGATGCTTGTGTTACAGATGTATTAGAACTGTATGTCATATTGTATAGACGTGTGCTGAAGAGATATTTTATAAAATACTGAGCAGAAATGTATATACACTATTGTAACTGTTTCAGTGTATATATTTTAACAATGGAAACTGCAACACAAGAAGTTAACTTCAGAAGAAAAGTTGAGATTGAATTACTTTATGGCTGGGCCATAAAAAATGTTATATTTCAGTTTCAGTGCAACAGGAGACGTAATGTCTAGAACTAGAATTTTTTTGTATTGTCTTTAAATGTGGAGGAATGTAAATTATTTTACGACTTCCACCATTTGCCAAAAGATCTGAGGTCTATGTATTTTCACAGGTAGATGCTGAATGCTACCAGCTACATCACTGGGGGTTTTCACCTGGGATAGAGTCAGATGCCAAGAAATGATGTCATTCTGCAGGTTATCCCAGCAGTAATATTTGGGATATTAATTTAAGAACTCTCTGAGAGAGAGAGAGACTGAGCATTCTGTATTTTGTCTTTGACCTGACAAGAACATCCACACACCACATCTGCCTTTTTGCTCTGTAAGTAAGGTAACTAGGATACAGTAATTCTCTCAGAATCAGTCAGAAATATAGTGAAGTATAGTTAGATGTTTTCTTTATTTATTTGAGACTGTCCTGCAATGTTGTTTTAAATATTTCCTGTGATTTTGAACTCTGATGTAAGTGATTATTTACTGAGTATTTTCTGGTTCTTTTATTATTTGTTATTAAATATATTTAAACCTTTCATTGTGGCTGATATTTGTGAGACATATTTAAGTTCTGAGAGTATTGCATTTTTATTTGGTGACACTGTAGGCCACTCCCAATAGCCTTGCTCACGGTCAAACTACCATTTGTATTGATAGTAACATTACACAGTAAGATTGGACACACTTTGCTAAGGGCCTTTATGTGGCTGGTAAAGATGTGGCTGGTGGAAAGTGATAACTACCTTATAGTCTGGGTGAAAGGGGCATAGCTAGTAAACCTGTGCCAGCCTTTCCTAGGTGTGTGTGTGTGTGTGTGTGTGTGTGTGTGTGTGTGTGTGTGTGTGTGTGTGTGTGTGTGTGTGTGTGTGTGCGTGTGTTTAAATCAAACCTCAAAGTGTGTGTATGTCAGGTACATGGGCAGGGGCATGAAGCACTGGTTGGACAGAGAGGGTGCTGTAGGTCTTGGCTTGGCCACTCAGCTGAGATCTCAACCCTATAGCTGTGCCATTGGAGATTCTTATTGGGGATCTTGAGAAAGAGGGAGAAACCAGCCCCGGACTGACTGTGGTCTCTGTGTGCTCTTAATGGAAATTGCACTTGATGCAGAGAGCTGCATCTGGCAATACTGTGTGTGTACCTGTCATCCTCCCAATGTACGTCCCCCACTGTTGCCAGTGGTGAGGGTTGAGGATCCTTGATTATTGGGCCATTAGTGGGGCATCACATATATTGGTGGGCAGTGGTGGGATATCCACATCACAGTAGGATTCAGATAGTGCCAATGATGGCATCACTGCCTCCTCCAAAGGCCTTAACTCTCATTTCTTTCTTTCAAGCATTTCTTACCCTGGCCTCCATTATTGCCAGGGAGTTGCTCAGAGCTCTGCGGTTCATGGCTTCCACCATTCCAATGCTTCCCCTGGCTAGACTTCACCTGAGGAAGTTCCAGTGGTTTGCAAAGTCAGTATGGCTTCAACATGCATATCCATTCTTTTCTCCCTTATCTCAAGGAGGAACTACTATGTTGGATTCAGCAGTTGTCTCTGAATCCAGGACTTCCTTTTCAACCTCCTCTTCCCACTCAGGATCTGTTCACAGATGCTTCAGATATGGGATGGAGAGCAACGTTTGGCTCCCTGAGGGTTCAGGGAGTGTGGTCGCCTCATCAGCAGAAGAAGCACATCAACATCAAAGAGATGAGGGCTCTTCTACTGGCTCTTCAGGCCTTTCATCCTCTCTTTTCTCTGGGGCCCCTCAAGGTATGCATGGGCAATATCACAGTTATGTGGTATATCAACAAATAGAGGGGATCAAGATCTTACCTTGTTTGTCGGCTGGTACTCCTGGTATGGGATCTGGCTGTCAAATATCAGGTGACTCTTCAGGCAGTTTATATCCCTTCAGATCAGAACATTGTGGCAGACACTCTGAGGAGGTCCTTCACTCAATCCTATGAATGGATGCTTCACAGGGACGTGTTTCTAGACATTCTTCACTAGTGGGGTACTCCTCAAGTAGATCTCTTTGCCTCCCCTCTGAATAGACAACTTCCTTTGTTTTTTGCCAGAGTTCCAGGTCCTCTGGTATGCAAGGTGGGTGCCCTCTCATTTTCTTGGAAGGGGATGTTTCTTTATGCATTCTCTCCCCTTCCTCTCATTCCAAGAGTCCTGTTCAAGATTCAACAGAATGCTCCCAAAATCTTGTTAGTGGTTCTCTTTTGGCCGTGACAGCACTGGTTCCTTCTACTTCTGCATCTAGCCAAGGGCAATCACCACAAGTTACTTCACAGGGTGGATCTACTCACACAAGATAAGGGATCTCTCATCCATCCCCACCTGTCCACACTTCAACTGACACTGTGGGTGATAGGGGTTTGATCCCTCATAGACACCTTTTATCTGAGGACAAGCTGCAGGTCCTGCAGGAGGCCAGGAAACCTACTACTAGGAAATCCTACTTACCTAGATGGAAGATGTTTTCTATTTGCTGTCTTTCTTGTGACCTGAACCCATTTACTGTGGATGTTCCATTGGTTCTCTCTTATTTGTGTGGGTTGGTCAATGCTGGTTTGGCCTATTCTTTTATTAAGGCTCACTTATCAGCTCTTTCTGCTTGTCTGCCTTTAACTCCCACATTAGCTTCTAGATTTGAGGCTAAGCAATTTCTTAAAAGCATCCTTAATATTAGACCTTCCAGGAAGCCTGTTCCTCCCCCCTGGGATCTTGATTTCATTCTGGCGAAACTGACAAAGGCTCCTTTTGAGCCTGCTGTTTCAGCTTCCTTGTAATATTGTTCTTGGAAGACAGTTCTTTTGGTACCTCTTACTTTTGCCAGAAGGGTGTCTGAGTTGCAAGCCCTTATGGCTTGTCCATTTTTTTTGATATTTCATGAGGACAGGTTGTCCTTGCATACTAATACTTCTTCCATGCCCAAGGTGGTTAATGAGTTGTCCCTTAATCAGTCTATTAATTTGCCTACTTTTTCCCCTCTCCACAATCTGACAGTGAGAGGGTGCTGCATACCTTAGATGTGCATAGACAGCTCAGATTTTATTTGGATAAGACTAAAGCTTTCAAAAAATCTTATCAGTTGTTTGTTTCCTTTCATCCTAGGTCTTTAGGATTGGCTGTTTCCAAGCAAACTATTTCTACTTGGATTTCAAAGGCTATTTCTTTTTGCTACACTTTTCATGGTGAGAGCCTTCCTTCTTCTGTAAAGGCTCATTCTACTAGAGCTGTGGCTTCTTTTGGTGCTTTTCTCAAGGGTTCAGACACTAATTCTATTCTTGAAGCAGCTACCTGGACTTCTGTGCATACCTTTACCAAACATTACAAGTTGGATGGTTTCTCCAGAGCTAGAGCTGGTTTTGCTAATGCCATCCATCACAGCTTCTTAGAAGGCTCTACTGGTGCTTCCTCCTCCCAAGTTTCTTCTTGAGCTTTGGCACTTTCCCATATAGTAATAAATACTGCAGCGGTGAATGTACGGATATAGTACAGTTGTGTAAAATGTTGCCATAACAGTAGATGTCCTTGCCTTTACCTGTGCAGTATTTACTCCCTCCCTCCCTCCATTCCCCTATTTTTTTTTTCTTCCTGGATGTGCAGGTGCTCCTTGGTTTTCCTTGGTCTTCTGTTCCTAGTGGTGCAATCAATTCTGAGGATGGTACACCTGAACATCACTTGTATGCCCTACTCTACATGAGGAGTGTGTAGATGACATTCAGCGTACATTAAAGCAGCAGTAGACTTTAGTAGACTGGCTGGACAATGGGCTTCACGGTAGGGAATCTCATATAGTAATGAATACTGCAGCGGTGAAGGCAAAGACATCTACCATTATGGTAAGATTTTACAGAACTGCAATCTCTTTGGTTATTGATTTAGCATTGGAATTTGTAGAAATACTGCTTCAAGAAACTTAACAAAACAGTGCAAGAAACTTCTCTGTGTCGAAGATTTTCAGTCCATATATCTCTAGTTTATCACTGTATATTAATCAGATCAGACAATAGTAGTAGAAGTAGCAAACTTAAACTCGTCTTAAGTCAAACAAAATAATAAAAAAATATATAATTTTACAGAATTACTAAGTATTTGAAAGTAATCCAAGCAAGGTAGGCAGTCTGTTTCCAGTCAAAAATCCTTTATTAAGTCAACAGACAAGCGATCCAACTAAAACAAAAATAGAGAATAAATTCCTCACAAGCTTTCTAAAGATATATATATATACTTTTTATCAGGCATGGGAGTGGTTTATTGTGCTGTAAAACAAAGTGTTATTGGTACACATGTTAAATTCACATCCCTCCCCCAAAAAGTGTGACATTCGAGCTGGTCCTGCCCTACTTAGTAGCTGTCATAATAATATAACCCTTATGTACTTTAAATAAAATTTATAATGATGTGGTACCTCTTATTTAACCAGATTATTAAGTAGATTATTAAGTCTGTGATTTTATCCAAGACAATATACTACATGGCTGGAAATATAACAACGTTAGTCCATTTGGCAATCAAAAATATATATATAAATACATACATATACACTTTGCATGTAAAAAATCAACTGCAAAAATCATATTCTATTTTCATAACCTTTTGCTAACAAAGATCGCTTTTGTCCTTCTAGACTTCTTCAGGCCTGTGTACAATAACCCTAAAAGCTATCTATAAAAATATTATTATATAATTAATTAGTTAGTATCGTTATTACATGTCATTTTGAATAAAGTGGAGAAAAGAGAACCAGAAAAAAACTTCAAGAAACTTGGCAACATAGCCAAAAATCACTAGAATGTATTGATAGACCTTACTAAATTTGATTTCACCAATGAGCCTACAAGATCCATGGCTATTCACTCAAATGTGACTTCAGTAGCAAGCATAAATATTAATGGATGTCCAAACCCAGGATGTGTTGCCATCTTTCAATATACTGAGTGAAATGTACAGAAATTCTTAATGTTCTCAATTACACTAGGCAAATAAAACAAAGTTAAAGTTCTAACTTTGGTTTTGTCCATCTCAAGACATGGATATGGGCCAGTTTCATAATAGGTGAGCTAAAATGTTTCGGGACTGACTGTTGGTGCAGTAGTTTTTCTTTGTTTTTGATTATCTTATACATGAAATCACTCTCATTTCAAAATATGGATAGGAGATGAGGCCAATCTGCTCACTTGTTTTCACTTCAGTGCTAGTTATGTTTTCTCTAGCCCTGCTTATTGTATCTTACTCATGCTGTACTTTCTTAAAATTTTCATTACTTAAACACATCTGGTAAGTCAAGGACACTGTTCATAGGTTCTTAGGTACTTACTAGGCTATTAATCTGTGAGGATCTTTAGAAGCCTAGCCATACATTACCAAGATGGTTTAAATTCAGACGACTCTTACATTTTATGTATGTGGCCCAGCAACAAGCAGAACATATGCATGCTGTCTCTGTCTATAAGGGATAAGGGTGCTAAACCACGGGTGAATTTGCAGTCATCCATGCTTTTATCCAGATTACATTTGAATAGTGTCAGATAAGCACTTTGCTTTATGTGGAGACAATTCTAAAGAATTGGTATTCTCTGTGATGCACATCTATCCCTATTTTTGTTACAAAATAGATTGAGATCTCTTAGGCAGGTGTTTATGTCACCACTGGATTTGCAAGCATGCAGTGGGTCTGACAAGATGGGGTCTGTTGAAGAGCTGTATATGACGCATGACTCACCCCTCAGTAGCCTGTATGACACTGAGCAGAGTGATAAGGCTTAGAGATATAAGAACACACAACGGAGCCAACAACTGCGATGAAACCTCATTTACTGGTGCTGAGGTTTCACTCACAGCTGTTGGCTCTGTTGTGTGTTCTTTAGTTGTCTATAAATGTTCTTAGATCCCTAAATCAGTTTTCATGGGTGTATTGTCAATGTGATAGTTACAAGGGTCTTCTTGCTTTCTGAAGGATACTATTATAAATTTCTTGACATTTAGTTTAAGTCTGTGGTTTTGACACCAGTTATTCATTTTGGAATGGACTTCTTGGACTATATTGGTGGCCTCTGAGGAGATTTTGATGGCACCAAGTTTACAATCATCAGCAAACCAAGTCAGCCATAAACCCTTAACATTCAATTTGACCTCTGAGAAGTAAATGTAAAAGAGGAGTTGTTCAAAGAATGAACCCTAGGGTACACCAAAAGTGAAAGTCATTTGGAGGAGGTAGGCCTGGGTTCTATTTGTGAGCCAATTTGCTAACCAGTGGGTTACATAGGGCTTAACATTTAACATCGGGATAGTTTATCCATGATATTTAAGTGTGGGATGGTGCTAAATTTCTTTGTGAGGTCTAGATGAGCAGTGTCTACTGATTTGCCCTCATCTATTCCTTCTGTAACCTTCTCAAAGAAGTCAACCAGGCTAAGCAGCAGAATCTGCTCTTGACAAATCCAAACTATCTTGAGCTGAGAGTTTGCAGGATACCTACGTCTTTACTTATTAATTCCATAATGTGTCCTTTCCATAGCCTTATGGATGAGGATGATCAGAATCATGGGTCTATAATTTCCTACGTCCATTAACAGTCCACTTTTATGCATAGGAGTGACAGATGCTGCCGTCCACTCATCCAGTATAAAGCCTGTTTGGAGGTTGACATTGAATAGCCTCTGCAGGTGGCTCAATAGATCCTGTTTCAGACTGGTCAGTAAGAAGCCTAATATGTTATCCAGCACCACTGAAGCAGTGTTCTTGGTCTTGGATAGTGCCCTGACAACTTGTTCATGGGATATTTGAGGGGGATGTAGATGTGCATATGAGATCTGGGTATGCTGAAGGGGAGATGGGAGTAGAAATGAAAGATAAATTTATAAGAGAGCACATTAGCTATGTCCTCAGGGTCCACGTATGTGAAATTATTCACTATTAGCTCTGTGCAGTGATTGACATTGTTTCTGAGGTTTCTACCATAGTTAAAGAAGACTTATGACTGCCTTTTGCCTGGGGTGGGGTTGGCATAATAGTTAAGATCTTTACTTCACAGGTACAAGGTACAGGATTTGATTCTGATATCTGGTAATTGGTTAAGCTTGTAATTGTCTGCAGAGTTATAATATAGCATAAACCTATATATTTACTATTGGGGTTTTTTATAATGGTTAAGGTGTTTGCCTCATATACTCAAAGTACAGGGTTTTAGTCTCATCTTTGGGAGAGAAATTGGCTAGACTTAAAATTGCCCACAGGGGCAGCAAGCATAGTAATTAGCTATGAATCTATATCTTTCTTTCATTCCCTGTTAAGTTGAGCAAGAGTCTTTTTTTGCATCTTATTGCATGCAATGAGTTATTTTTTTACTTTTATTGTAGAACTTCTTTATATTTGGATTCCACCATAGGGATTTTAAATTTGGCATTGTATGTACATTAAAGGGGGACAAATACATCTATGCAGTTGTACAGATATGCATAGAATTTGGCAGTAAAGGATTTTACATAAAAATAGCAGTGCGGCCATTGAGTTGGAAAGGGATGTTGAATGTAGCCTAGTCATCATTCAGTTCCAATAGATTAACCTTGACATAATCTCTGAATGCCAAGGTTTTGGGGTATGTTTCTGGATTCAGTCTTAAGGTAAATGTAACTGATTTGTGTTCAGATTTGACCAGGGCAGAGCTGACCCATATTGGTGAGAACCAAGTTTCTCTTTCTTTTTCTATACAGTTCTAAAGTTTTATTGATGTGTTCATTCAATTTACTATTACTAGGTATAATTATATTTGCAGTACATCAGGTCAATACTTAACCAGTGCTTACATGCATACATTAAATGGGCAGGGGTTTACCCTCAAGATTGAAAACAGAAAATGATAAAAGACTGTTTAAAGAAGGATAATTTGTGTCAATTCCTTTGATCAAGAGTTCAAGATTACAAAAAGACATTCTAGAGTTTTATCTTCTTTTTGGAATGCTGAACTCATACACAGTTTTAATAATAAATCAAAATTAGGGGTAGTCGTGGGAATGAAACCATCTTTAAAACTAGAAGCTACAAATGAAATGTGTAGATAAGCATGGCAGATGGGTACTTGGGTTGTTCTCCTCTTCACAGGGACCTTGAATGCTGGAATCTATTTATGGACCTGATTGAGATGACCAAGCTTTCTTTACAGACTTATTCAGCCATGTAGCAATCCTCAACACCTCTGTTCATTGAAAGCACTCAGAAAAACAACCAATAAAGGACAAAAAGTGCTCCTGGGCAGAAAATCACCATAAGCTGCACAGAAAATGTCCTGGATATAAAAACAGTCTTTATTCAACAATGAAACACAGGTTACATCTATTGTGGACAAAATATATCTGTCACTATACCACCTTTCAGTAAATTTTGACAGAAAATCCCAAGAATCCTTGAGCAAATACTCTACAGATTTTACTGATTCTTTCAGAATCCTATCAACAAAGGTGCACAACAAATATGTGGAACTATTATGTGCAGAAATAATAATCCTAAAAGGAGGTTGTTGTATGTTTTTGTGCACCTTTGGAAGCCAAAAGCAATTGGTGTAAGGGGGTGTTCTGTCTTCAAAAAATTGTACAGTTCCTCTGAAATCCCATTTTGAAGCAAAGAATCCTCTAAAAAAAATAATTGCACTTTTCTATGGGCAAGAGCAACCTCATTCCTTGAGGAAATTTGATATTTATTGGTGCCAGAAAAAGTGGTGGTAAGCTGATTGACATAATCCACACTGTTAAATAGAACCACCACCACCACTACCCCCCACCACCACCACCATTATCAGGCTTCATAATACTTATCAAATTATCCTGTCTCAACTTGCCAACCAGATCTTGTTCTTCCTTAGTGAGGTTAGAAAAATTCTTATGAAAAGCTTGTCTGAGTTCACTGTGTATATCACATTCACATGCTTTTTCAAAAGCTTGAACTATAGGGTGTAGTGGGGGGGTTAAACATGCTCTTTTTTCTCAATGTGTGATTGTGGAGGGAACTATTTAATTCCTGTCCCTTAAACATAATTTTAAAATTCAGCTTTCTTGTGAATAATTTGTGCTCCGTAATTACATCCACTATATCTATCGTATAAGTGAGAACACCTTTAAAACCTTTCCTAAAAATAGAAAAAAATGTTAAATCAATCACCTGCTCTGTGTAGTTGAAAATATTGAACCTTTCCGAGGAATGACATATACCTTCATAATTGACGCCAATAACTTTACCATTTCCTTTGTCTACTATCTGTGTGTGTTTCTGTAACCTCTCCTGTTCTTCCCTACGTTGTTCCTTGGTGAGTATTGTTTCACTAAAAAAACTTTCTGCTTATTTCTATTTTCTATGCATTCCGACCTTCTTAAAGGGGGGTAGTTGTTTTCATATTCTCCATGTACTTGGTCATAGTTATTGTATTCTTCGTCAAAAACTTCCTCACTTTGTACAAAATCACCCTGAGAGACAATACCTTTACCTCTTCCATTATTATCATCCCCCCCCCCAAAAAGACCTGGGCATTGGGTACACTTGTTTCTTATCATAATCTAAATCATCCCTGAGCAGTTTTTTCTTTTTACGCTCCAAATTTAACTTAACATTGTTCTCTATCCTTTCAAAAATACACTCATAATGAACTTCATTTACCTCAAACAGTAAATCATTAACAAGTAATGCATTTAACCTATCAAGTTCTTCAAATATTAATTGTATAAGTTTGTTGTTTGTCTTAATAACGAAGTTCATTAAGTCCAAACCAAAGCGGTCAAACAATGCAAACAGTTCTTCCATATTACAGTCATTAAATTTCATCCCATTGGGAAACTTAAAGAGTCTCAAGCCTTTGAGAATATGTCTTTTCTTTAAACTTTCTTCCAAAAAAAGATTGCCACACTGAAGGCTATGTACCTTGCGTAACAAATTCTCAAAGTCCTTCATTGTACTGTTAAATGACTTGTACTCGCCCCTAGCTGCCTGTTGACAACTTGTAATGGGAAAAAAATGTCTCTCTTAATCCATTCATTGAAGTTTGTAAAGCTCCTGCTGGGAGCAGTTGTATTTGTATTCCATTCTCCAAACTTAGGCATGTTCGCTCATCCAGTTGCTACACTTGCTGAAAAGTCTCCCTGGTTGCCAAGTTTCTCTTTCTTTTTCTATACAGTTCAAAAGTTTTATTGATGTGTTCATTCAATTTACTATTACTAGGTATAATTATATTTGCAGTACATCAGGTCAATACTTAACCAGTGCTTACATGCATACATTAAATAGGCAGGGGTTTACCCTCAAGATTGAAAACAGAAAACGATAAAAGACTGGTTAAAGAAGGATAATTTGTGTCAATTCCTTTGATCAAGAGTTCAAGATTACAAAAACACATTCTAGAGTTTTATCTTATTTTTGGAATGCTGAACTCCTAAACAGTTTTAATAATAAATCAAAATCAGCAGTAGTCGTGGGGATGAAACCATCTTTAAAACTGGAATCTACAGATGAAATGTGTAGATAAGCATGGCAGATGGGTACTTGGGTTGTTCTCCACTTCACAGAGAGTTTGGATGCTGGAATCTATTTATGGACCTGATTGAGATGACCAGGATTTCTTTACAGACTTATTCAGCCATGTAGCAGCTTTAGGGGGGTGTACAAAAATATATTTGCAGGGGACTTTAATGTAGTGCTTGACTTGATCAGGGATAGCTCTAACTCATGCAGTGAGAAAAATATTAAGTTGCAAAAAATTATAACAGAAGCATGCAACCATTGCTCACTGATAGATGTGTGGAGAATAATGAACCCATCAGATATTACTTGCACATTCAACTCTTTCCATGGGGCCTCAGGTAGTCAGATTGACAATTCTTTATCTCAGCTGCCATAACTTGCTCAAACACTTGCACAGCAACACTCTGGCCCCAATAGAGATTATGAGGCAGAAGTAGTGTTAGGGCTAGCACATACGAGTAAGGTGAGCAGAGGGATCACCCCCTAACCCAAGCACTACCCTTCCTCTTAACCTTACACATTATGTTAGAAAACCTCCTTCCCTAACAGCACCACTGACAAAAAGACACAGAAAACGTTACATGTACAGTACCAAATGACCACAACACTAAATGCATTGCCTTATCTAATGCTAGCCTAACCTACAAACACTCAATAATCAAGGCAAAAAGACATAGAACACTCAGATCACCAAATGTCCACAACACTAAATGTATCGCCTTACCTAACACTAGCTCTAACCTGCAAACACTCATGCATGCACATTATCTGCTATAACAATCTTACACATTTCACAACCACCACCTTTTCAATCATTCATTTTCCAGACCCCTCCTACTTATGCACACTATATAAAGACTGAATTCAACCAAATATGATTCATACAATTGTACACTCACTCATTTGTGATGTTGCTCAAGTTTGTGTTACTCTTTTATGTTTCACTAATTTGTGTTGTCAACCAAATGAATGGCAACCATATACATATACAACATATACATGTACTTGTGTACATATATAAGTAGATAATGATCTGCCAATGTACACAAGCATTGCAATACAGGTGATCAAGCCAGTGTGTCAAGAAAATGCTCAACAACAACAAATCAATCGAAACTTCAGTTGATCTCAAAATGAAAAATATTTACGTTTATGATCAGTTATCTAAAACCCTACCACTAACTATAGACAGTTTGCTGGAACAGTGGTAGAGTTATAGAAAGGGCTTTTCCTAAGTTAAGATGCAGTGTTGAGGTTAAGGACAGGGTTAGGTCTAGCACAATTTAGTAAGATGGTGCATGGTGGTGAAGTTTTAGAATTAGGAGGAGTGTGTGTGCAACTATTTGCAAGATGTGGTTTATCACATATGTAATGTTATTTCTCAGTTACAAGTATTATGTCCCATCAATGCACAGTTGCACAGTCACTCTAATGACCCTACAGACATTATATCCCTAATGTGAGCCTCAGGAATAAGGTATGTGCTTTGACCACCTTGCACAATAGTGTAGTTTCTTAGGTGATTCAGAGACATTCATGATATATATGCTCATTTGTTTGTGTACTATACAGTTAGGTAAAAAAACTGCAGATTGTGAGAGTGAAGCAGCATTTTATAAACTATCTACAGCGTTGTTCTGCAGTTATTTTATGGACTGAGATAGTTTTCTGGAGTACAGATTTATCTGCATTTGGGTAGTAAAATATATTATTCCAACTACTTAAAAGTGAGCTGTTTCAGCTGAGGTTTATAGAACAACTCAGATAAAGTCCTACTATACTAGTGTGCCTTGTACCTATAGGTAGTGACAATAAATGTATGTACCACAAATTTCACAGACAGCAAATCTTTTCAGTATTTCATTCACCTGTCTACTGTCTGCTGAATTTACATGCACCATGACACTTGACCATGTAAAGCCTATTCTTTTCCGCTACAGGAGGTTGCATCTTCTGGTATTTAAGCCCTAATTTTGAGAGGATGTCTGTCTATACACACTGAGCAGAGTGGAGGAGGGGCGTTGACTACAACTCTGATCTGAGATATATAAGTATCCTGTTTATTTGGCTTATTTATACTGATTATTGCTTCTAGCAATTTATATATAGCACTTTTTATTGCCTGCTGTATACTTCTTACTGTATTTTATTGCTATTAACTAATCTGCACGGGTAACTGATTTGTTTGCAGTTAAAAGCATTCTGTAGAGTCTCTTTGCTTCTTTATCTGTTTAAAAACTTTCATTTTGTGGCTCACTGCTGTTATAAAGATTTCTGTAGTGTTTACTGTCTAAAGAGTGTAGGCTAGTGACTTTAGTATTGGTCCCCACCCTCCCTCCTTGTTGGTGTCTTGTTGTTATACTTAGTGGCTATGCAGTTGCCCACCCCTGCTGTAAATTTGATCTGGGACACTCCTCC
Source organism: Protopterus annectens (assembly GCF_019279795.1). NCBI lineage: Eukaryota > Metazoa > Chordata > Ceratodontiformes > Protopteridae > Protopterus > Protopterus annectens. Next base: position 307,886,837 of record NC_056726.1, read on the forward strand.
CAGTCTAGTGTTATTAGCTCATTTTACCTAATACAGAGAGAACATCTGAGAAGGCCTTCTGTTCCTCCTTTCTCCCTTTCTTAAAAACTAAAAACAAAACAAAAAAAAATTGCCTGTATCTCCTTGTGTTCTGACAGTGCTTCTCAAACATTTTGGAAATATAGAGTATATTTTAGTGCATTTATTATAACTGTATTTGCCTTAATATTGCTACAACTCAAGTGCTCTAGGTTGCACTGCATCTGAATTGTTTCAGTGTGTTTTAGCTGCTTTTCTGTATATATATATATATATATATATATATATATATATATATATATATATGTATAGACTAGCTACTTATTCTACTGTATTACTGCCTCATAAATCATTTTTCAGTTGTGCACTTGCCTTGCTTCATTTAAAAAGTTTTAAATTGATAATTTTGTAGACTTTTAATTGCATTTACTGTTTAGGACTACACACTCAAGTGTGTTAGCCTTTTCTGTGTTTATTTACTGTATTATTGCATTGTTTAGCCTGCTTTAACCAAAAAAAAAATATATATATATATATATATATATATATATATATATATATATATATAGATATATATAGATATATATATATATATATACTATCTTATTTGCTCGTTTTCCACCTTTCCTAGCCAGTCCAGATCCCAGGCTTTGCTTGTCTCAGGACTTTATTTTCTGTGTTCAGAGCTATCCAGACCTTGCTGTGGTAGAGAGAAGGCCTACTGCTTACCAGTGGTAGTGGTGAACATTGTACTGCTATCTAACACTAGAGGAGTAGTTTCCAGCTATGAAATTGCAATTTTATTAGCCTTTTTTGGATGATTTCTATCCCTTTCAACTTTCTGGCTTAAAAAAGCATGTGTTTGTGCATTTTTCGCATCGTGCAGCACCGTGGGGCTACAGTTAAACTATTACAGGTGCCAGAAAGTCTGCTCTTCAATTTTTCCCTTAGAACTAGCTGGTTTCTCAGTAGTAGCACTAAAATCTGAACCCCTGTGATTAGTACTCTCCTTGTCAATAAGGAAAAATTAATCGTAGGCACTAAACAGCCGAGAATTGCAAAGTACCTTGCAAAGGTAAGGTAAAACAGCTCTTGTACTTTACAAAAAAAGCACCTTAACAGGCATGTCCAAGTGTCCAAGTGTCAGCTTCCAACGATTTCTCCCATCCACCTGGTGAATCTGGGCATACTGGGGCAATGCAGCAACTGCCTCATGTACACAGACAACCCTCTCCTCCTACCACCCAACACTACAACCTGCGAGAGATGCACTTACATAGCCAAACTGGAAGTAAAGCCCTCTCCGGCCAAGATTGTGCTAGACAGTCAAGAGAAGAAGGTTAACACCTGCACTACACCTCAAGCAACTCATAGCCCTTCAAAACCCACACTATCAACACCCACACATAGCAACACTAAACCCACATATGCGGAGGCCCTTAACATTAACCTGCCCAAGCAACAAGGACCTCCGAAGCTGAAACGCAAACAAACACCAGTCACAACCAAAGTGACACATAGCTCACAACACCAGTGTGCCACCCAACAACAGCCCCTAAGTCCAGACAATGTACCCAACACTTTAGTCATAGGTGACTCTATAGTCAGGCTCACTGATGTCCCACTCACCAGGCTGAACAAGGAGAAAATTACAGTCAGCTGCCTCTTGGGTGGCAGGATCCGCCACATAACCATGCACTCAAGTCACTCCACAACAAGTACAAATATGACTCTGTCATTGTCCATGTTGGAGTGAATGACTTGAGACATACCTCCCTGGACTACATGAAAAGAGACATGGAAGAGCTCTTGGATCATGTGGCCCAGGCAGGTATGACCCTAGCCCTGAGTAGCATCCTGCCTTCACCCAGAATGATACCACAGTATAAGGACAAAATGATTGACTTCAACAATTGGCTAAGCTTCTGGTGTCATTCAAAGGGGATCAAGTATCTGTCTGCCTGGGAAGACATGGTCGACAAACCATGATGCTTTGCCAGAGATGGTCTGCACCTGTCACCCCTGGGATTTAGGTTACTGGCTAAAGCTCTTGCCACCCCTATAGTACCTTTTTAGGCAAGGTTCAAAGGACAAAACCACCACCATAACAGATACAAGCATGCAAAATCTGAAGGTAATGCTACTCAATGCTAGAAGTCTAAACCTCAAAATGCACTCTCTCGAGGCACTCCTAAAAATGGAGAACATCGATATCCATGCAGTAACTGAGACCTGGTTCAAGGCTCCAGAGAGCACCCCTGCAATACCAGGCTACAACTCTTACCACACTTTTCGGCCACAAAACCAAGACCGAAACACTAAAGGTGGAGGATTGTCCATATTCACCAAGGATATTCACACCTCCAGGCTAGTTGCCAAACACAATGCATCTGAAATTCTCCAGGTGGAACTAACACTAGGGAAGACTGCAATCCAAATTGTAGCTTGCTACAGATCCCCCACCATGCCCCAAGATTCTCACTACATCTTTCTAAACATATTGGAAAATATTAAGATACAACCAAATACCCTAATACTCGGTGATTTCAACTACCCTACCATTAACTGTGAAAACTACTCGGGTACCAACACCTTTTCCCAACAGTTCTTGGAATTCATAAATTCTAATGCCATGGATCAACTAATCCATTGTCCCACCAGGGGCTCCAATATCCTAGACCTGGTCATTACCAACATGGGAGATAGATGCTCCACACCAGTGGTCACCCCCTCATTAGTCAGGTCTGACCATAAGCAAATCTCCCTTGACATCCACATCCCACCCCCACTTCCCAGTAAGGAAACCTCCGTAAAAAACTTCTCCAAAGCCAACTTCATGCTACTGAAGTCAGACATGACAAACTTCATGATACCCATGCAGACGGGATCTGAAAGTGCGACTGCTGAATCCTACATTAAGGCACTGTATGAGCACATCCACTTGTGCATGAATCATGCCATCCGAAATAGAACTAAGATGCTCTCCTCCAAAAAAAGGAAGCCAATCTGGTGGTCCCCTGTTATAAACAAACTATACAACAGAAGGAAGAAACCGTTGCAGAAAAGAGGAAAATCCCAGGATGCAAAAAACTCCCTCACCAGCCTCAGTAAGAAGCTGAGATCCCTCATAAAATCCTCAAAAGCTAATTACAAAAATAAAATTGCCAAAGATTCCAAAGACAACCACAAGGCATTCTATAGTTATGTCAAGAATCTAAATGGCAATGCTCACGTCTGCTTTGAGCTACAACAGAATGGCATTAAATATACTAATCCCAAGGATATTGCCAATATCCTGGCAGATTGATTTAGTGTCAACTTCACCCCCCTCTCACCCCCTAAAGGGCCCATCTCAATACCAAAAGATTGCCAAATCCCAGTAATCACGGCCACACAGGTAGAAACCGCACTCTCCAAAGCTAAGAATACAGCATCCATGGGACCAGATGACATTCCAGGCCGTGTACTACATGAACTACAAAATGAACTGGCACCTCATCTAAGTGTCATGTTTAATCATAGCCTCACCTCAGGCTTCGTGCCCACTGAGTGGTGCATAGCTACAGTTATCCCATTCCACAAGGGGGGATCGACCTTGGATCCTGGGAACTACCGTCCCATCAGTCTGATGAGCCTGATCTGCAAGGGCATGGAATGCATTATCATGGAACCTATAAACAAAGACATTGGCATCCTTCAAACACTGGAACCCACCCAGTTTGGGTTCGTGAAGGGCCGATCTTGTCTCCTAAACCTGACTGACTTCTTTGAATCAGTCTCCAGAGCTGTGGATGAGGGTAAGGTGGTCCACACAGCCTATCTGGACCTTGCCAAGGCCTTCAACACCACCCCCCACTCTGGAATCATATATAAACTTACTAAGATGGGCATAAATCTGTACGTCACTTGATGGGTTGCCAACTGGCTTACTAACAGAACCCAGACTGTAAAAGTAGCCAACTCCAAATCCAGCTCCAGACAAGTGACAAGTAGAGTACCTCAAGGTTCAGTCCTGGGACCAGTCTTGTTTGTTATCTCCTTCTCTGACGTACAGGCCAACACTAAGGGACTCTGGCTAACAAAGTTCTCAGATGACTGCAACCTGGGAGCCATTACTGAATCCCCAAATGATGTGGATATTCTACAAAAGGGCCTTACAGAAACAGATGCCTGGTGCCAGAGCCATGGGCTCAAGCATAATGCCAAGAAATGTATAGTTATCCCCTTTGGAAAAAAACATGTACCCATGAATTACCACATAGGTGGCAGTACACTAAACATCAAAAGTGTAATGAGAGACTTAGGAACACAGGTGGAAAGTGGTCTCACCTTTGATAACCACATCACCACAACAGTTAGGAAATCCTTCTATGTGGCACACCTCATCACTAAGGGTTTTTCATCCAGAAAAAAGGAGGTCATTGTCCCACTGTACTCATTCCTCATTAGACCCATAATAGAGTATAATGCCCCATTTAGTATGCAGCACACAAGACATCTGCAACAGCTGGAAAGGTAGCAGAAATACCTCACTAAAAGAATCAGAGGCCTAAAGCAGATGCCCTATGCTGACCATCTAAAAAAACTCCAGCTATACTCTGTCGCATATCGTCTACTCAGAGGCGATCTCTGCTTAACATACAAGGCCATGTCAAACACTGAGCTGTTGGGCATGCTCCACTTAAAGAAATCCCAATCCCTCAGAGCCACACGCTCCAGTGATCTAAACCTTGTCATCACAATGAACAAAACATGCTGGAGGGATAGGTTCCTGACCCAGAGACTCTCCATACTCTGGAATAGACTGCCCATGCATGTTAAGCAGAGCGCCTCCTTGGTCCTCTTCAAAAGGAACCTTGATGATTGGATGGGAGACAGGGAATTCACCCCGGGGATTAAGTGAGTCGCCCTGCTAGACAGGGGTCCAGGGAAGTAAATATTGTGGGAAGAAATATCCAGGGAATTGTTATGGCTAGGTTTGTATAGGCCCTAGGGCCGATAGTCTAGTACCAACCTATGAACCTATGAACATATCTATAGTACCTAACAGAGAGGCTGATTTCTGCACAGAGTGTTTGGGAACTTATGTGAGGCAGGTATACCACCTGTACACATATCTGTCCAATTCAATATAGTACTGTATAAATATGCTTCTCTGTCTGTATATGTGTCATGTTAGCTATTGTCCTCAGTCTGGTTTCTGTACATAGCCACTGCCCTATTCCCATTCAGGTGATCTGTGCCCTAATGTGTCATTCCCCATACCTTGTTCTTTGTCCAGTCCTGTTCATTATCAGTTATTCACCATTTGTCTGGGTCTATTCACTTGTGTCCCCACCTTTTGTATGCATACCAATCCTGTCTGTCTGTCTCCATTTTGTGTTTGTTTGCCTGCCACTGATGCCTTCTCTTCTTCCTCTGTACCGTCTACTTCTTTTCCCAGTTACTTTTTCTGCCATCCCTTTTCTTATATATTGAAAATGAGTTCACTACCCTACAAGAAACAAACTGCCCTTTTTCCCCTACCTGTCATGCCTTAAGGTCACCTTTGTGTGTTTTCATCTACATGCTATTCTCCCCTTTCCTACTTTCCTATCTCTCCCTTTCCTCTCCAGTTATATGATTCACTGGTGTGTACTTTGTTTTACTGACCCCCTTTGGCTGTCTGGATAAGAATGAATAGCAGCTATGCAGTGCTTCGTTTCATACATGGGCACTCATTAAGTATGTTGCACTAGCCTGGTTTGGTGGTGGAATCCATCACATTGGTCATATTCTGGTCATGTTACTTGTCCACTGAGCCAGTCTAGCGCTGCTCTTCTGCATAATGTAGTGACTCCAATTTACTACGCAGTCCCTTCCTTGATATGTTGGCATTATGACAGCATTAAAAGCAATCTGATTTGATTTGTGTCATGTTGGGCTACAGACTGCTTGCTATTTACTTCTGTTCAGCTTCACAGCAATTGTCTATGAATTCCAGCCTAAACATGTACTGCCGAGTGACGTCTCCAGGCGTTTCTGCAGTTACACCCTACTGCTCCTCTAGGTGTCAAATATTGCCTGTTCATATTTACATTAATAATTCCAAAACCATGTTACATACAAGGTATCGGAAAATTTTATCTTGAAGCATACATGAACGCAAACACAATTGTATTGCTATATGACCTCTGTCTATGGGTATTTGTTAAAAATGTAAGGTGATCACTTCAATTTTTAAATGTTGAAGCCATGTCCTCTAGGAGTTAAAGGTACACACTCAAAAGAGCTCTACTGGAGGGAATGAGTTAAAATAGGACAAATGCACAATCAGTTATAAAAAAAATATCAGGGAGCAGCTACATAACAACGTAAAACTCTTAAAATATTAACTGCCACTCACTGGCAAAGATTGATAGTACTAATAAAAAACAATACAGTAATACAACAATATCATGAAAGTATAATAGAGAAAACCAACACAGAATTCTAAAAAAAATGGAACAAATAAAGAAATTTCTTCCCAGAGATGCTATCCCCTCCATGCCACTATAGCTACACCTCTGCACTGGATTTTCCTCGTCCAGATGTTAAATTTTGCATTTTGAATTGTTCAAGTCCATTCAATTTAATTGTGCCAGTTTATGCAAACTATTCAAATACTTTTAAAGTTCCTTCTTATCTGTTATTGAAGAGGCCAATCCAGCTATTTGATATCATTTGCAGTCATTCCTGTCCAACAGTTTTCTATTATTGGGAACAATGTCATAAAAATGTGAGAAAATCAAAAGAACCAGTATGGAGCTCAGTGATACCCCTCTGTTAATATTAAATTATTTTGGCTTAATTCCCTGTACACATATACTAGTTGTCCTTCCATTTAACACATTTACTATCCACAGGACAGCATACTGGCAGAGCTCCCCAGTTTCCATAACTGATAATATTCCTATATTTTGGATGAATGGTGGTATGCAGGTTTGCTATGAATCTGAGATCACAAATGGTAAAAAGTGCATACTTTATCATTTGCTTCTTGAAAGCGAACCTAGCAGGACTGACTAGATACCTTTACAGTTTATTCACCTTTGTTCTTGGTACTCAGACAGGTGGAAAATGGAATATTACTTTGCATTACTGGGAACATAATCCCAAACAGTTAAAAAGTCATTTCCTGAGGTCCGATGGTGCAAGGTTTGATTCCGTCAGCCTCCATTGCCTAAGTGTGTGATTCTGAACAAGTCACTTAACAAGACACTGCTCCTGGGCTGAGTGCAAACAAAGTCCATGGAGATCACTGCTCTACCCTAGAAAATGAATGCAAAATAAAATAAAAAATAAACAGGACATGGACAGCATGGAGGTATTTGAATACTTCTTAGTTCATTTGAATGACATTTCTTTTCAGTGTGCTGGATAAGTGTCCAGTAGTAAGACAAAATGTTTTACTAATGCAGTAGGTGGTGTGCCCAGGGGCACATGCTTTCTGGGTCACTGGTTATACAGATGGCAGACTTACCTAAACTAAATTTGCATTGATCATTATTTTGTTAGGGATTTCTCCTGTTTGGTTCTCTGTAGTGGCAGAGAGGGGACATGAGATAGATTATTGAACAATGCTTTTTCTTAAGCAGTGGCCACAGACATTGCTTTTCTAGAATCTAAAACTACTTTCAGAACTAAATATAATGGGTGACATATTAACAGTACCACTGATTTCTTTTCCTTACAAGTACTTTTTTACATTCCAACAAATGCCTGAGGGGACAGTGTACAAGAGTGCAGATGTATTACATCAGTTGTTAGTTGTCAGAAAGCACCTTAGTCATCTTTAGGGATCATGGTCTAACACCCTGTAAGTGAGCCATCTTTAGGGATCATGGTCTAACATCCTGCACCTTAGTCATCTTTAGGGATCATGGTCTAACATCCTGTAAGTGAGTCATTTTTAGGGATCATGGTCTAACATCCTGCTCCTTAGTCATCTTTAGGGATCATGGTCTAACATTCTACACCTTAGTCATCTTTAGGGATCATGATCTAACATCCTGTAAGTGAGTCATCTTTAGGGATCATGGTCTAACATCCTGTAAGTGAGTCATCTTTAGGGATCATGGTCTAACATCCTGCACCTTAGTCATCTTTAGGGATCATGGTCTAACATCCTGTAAGTGAGACATCTTTAGGGATCATGGTCTAACATCCTGCACCTTAGTCATCTTTAGGGATCGTGGTCTAAAATCCTGTAAGTGAGTCAACTTTAGGGATCATGGTCTAACATCCTGTGAGTCATCTTTAGGAAACATGGTCTAACATCCTGCACCTTAGCCATCTTTAGGGATCATGGTCTAACATCCTGCACCTTAGTCATCTTTAGGGATCATGGTCTAACATCTTGTAAGTGAGTCATTTTTAGGGATCATGGTCTAACATCCTGCTCCTTAGTCATCTTTAGGGATCATGGTCTAACATTCTGCACCTTAATCATCTTTAGGGATCATGATCTAACATCCTGTAAGTGAGTCATCTTTAGGGATCATGGTCTAACATCCTGTAAGTGAGTCATCTTTAGGGATCATGGTCTAACATCCTGCACCTTAGTCATCTTTAGGGATCATGGTCTAACATCCTGTAAGTGAGTCAACTTTAGGGATCATGGTCTAACATCCTGTAAGTCATCTTTAGGGATCATGGTCTAACATCCTGCACCTTAGTCATCTTTAGGGATCATGGTCTAACATCCTGCACCTTAGTCATCTTTAGGGATCATGGTCTAACATCCTGTAAGTGAGTCATCTTTAGGGATCGAGTTCTAACATCCTGTAAGTGAGTCATCTTTAGGGATCATGGTCTAACATCCTGTAAGTGAGTCATCTTTAGGGATCGTGGTCTAACATCCTGTAAGTGAGTCATCGTTAGAGATCATGGTCTAACATCCTGCACCTTTGTCATCTTTAGGGATCATGGTCTAACATCCTGCACCTTAGTCATCTTTAGGGATCATGGTCTAACATCCTGCACCTTAGTCATCTTTAGGGATCATGGTCTAACATCCTGTAAGTGAGTCATCTTTAGGGATCATGGTCAAATATCCTGCACCTTAGTCATCTTTAGGGATCATAGTCTAACATCCTGTAAGTGAGTCATCTTTAGGGATCATGGTCTAACATCCTGTGAGTCATCTTTAGGGATCATGGTCTAACATTCGGCACCTTAGTCATCTTTAGGGATCAAGGTCTAACATCCTGTAAGTGAGTCATCTTTAGGGATTATGGTCTAACATCCTGTAAGTGAGTCATCTTTAGGGATCATGGTCTAACATCCTGCACCTTAGTCATCTTCTAGGATCATGGTCTAACATCCTGTAAGTGAGTCATCTTTAGGGATTATGGTTTAACATTCTGTAAGTGAGTCATCTTTAGGGATCATGGTCTAACATCCTGCACCTTAGTCATCTTTAGGGATCATGGTCTAACATCCTGTAAGTGAGTCATCTTTAGGGATCGAGTTCTAACATCCTGTAAGTGAGTCATCTTTAGGGATCATGGTCTAACATCCTGTAAGTGAGTCATCTTTAGGGATCGTGGTCTAACATCCTGTAAGTGAGTCATCTTTAGGGATCATGGTCTAATATCCTGCATCTTAGTCATCTTTAGGGATCATGGTCTAACATCCTGTAAGTGAGTCATCGTTAGAGATCATGGTCTAACATCCTGCACCTTTGTCATCTTTAGGGATCATGGTCTAACATCCTGCACCTTAGTCATCTTTAGGGATCATGGTCTAACATCCTGCACCTTAGTCATCTTTAGGGATCATGGTCTAACATCCTGTAAGTGAGTCATCTTTAGGGATCATGGTCAAACATCCTGCACCTTAGTCATCTTTAGGGATCGTGGTCTAACATCCTGTAAGTGAGTCATCTTTAGGGATCATGGTCTAACATCCTGTGAGTCATCTTTAGGGATCATGGTCTAACATTCGGCACCTTAGTCATCTTTAGGGATCGAGGTCTAACATCCTGTAAGTGAGTCATCTTTAGTGATTATGGTCTAACATCCTGTAAGTGAGTCATCTTTAGGGATCATGGTCTAACATCCTGCACCTTAGTCATCTTCTAGGATCATGGTCTAACATCCTGTAAGTGAGTCATCTTTAGGGATCATGGTTTAACATCCTGTAAGTGAGTCATCTTTAGGGATCATGGTCTAACATCCTGCACCTTAGTCATCTTTAGGGATCATGGTCTAACATCCTGTAAGTGAGTCATCTTTAGGGATTATGGTTTAACAACCTGTAAGTGAGTCATCTTTAGGGATCATGGTCTAACATCCTGCACCTTAGTCATCTTTAGGGATCGTGGTCTAACATCCTGCACTTTAGTCATCTTTAGGAATTGTGGTCTAACATCCTGCACTTTAGTCATCTTTAGGGATCATGGTCTAACATCCTGCACTTTAGTCATCTTTAGGGATCATGGTCTAACATCCTCTAAGTGAGTCATCTTTAGGGATCATGGTCTAACATCCTGCACCTTAGTCATCTTTAGGGATCATGGTCTAACTTCCTGCACCTTAGTCATCTTTAGGGATCATAGGCTAACATCCTGTAAGTGAGTCATATTTAGGGATCATGGTCTAAGATCCTGCACCTTAGTCATCTTTAGGGATCATGGTCTAATATCCTGTAAGTGAGAGATGATGTGTTAGATGATTCACGCATTTAGGTGAAGTCATAGCGCTGGGGACCAGGAGGTCATTACTGATCAATACTTTTCCTACATATGCAGTCATTTGACACACACAACAAGGCATAGTTCATAGAAATGTTGGCCAACATATAGTAGCTACTGAGTTTAGCTTTGACAGTTAAAAATGACAATGTTTCTGGACAAACATTTGAGTCAGGTTTAGTATTATAAAATGTTGTTGAAAACATATGATTATAACAAACATGAAGTTCATGATACTGGATATCTGTCATATAAGTTAACCAATTACATTTAACAAATGCATATTAATAGATGTGATTTTTTTTAAGTGAAAATGTAGAATAAACATTTCACAATAAAAAAATGACAAAAAGAGAGGTAAATATTTCAATTAAAAAATACTGATGACAACAATCTGAGGAATAAGCTGTTCAAAAAACTAGATTTATAAGCTTAAAAGTATAAAATATTATTATAATTACACAAAGCTGTATGTGAAGTTATAAGCAGCAAGGTCAGCATGAACTGCAGTTGGTATGCTATGCTGTAGAAAGACTCCCACTGACATCTGCTTATAAAATTGTTTAACAGCATCTCTATGTAAGACAGAATAATTTGCTCAGTACTCACATCTGCTGTAATAGCACAAATGGAAGACAGTGCTACCTTCTTTGAAGATAATGAGGTGAGTGTATTTACGTCAGTGTGATATTACTGTTGGTAATAATCTTCTCTCTGTTCTCCCAGTTATTCTTCAATCAAGGTCCTGTTGAGGGCTTTTTTTAGCTTGCTGCTTGATAAGTGGACTCAGTTGGATTCAGAAACCACTTGTGGTGTGAGAATATTGCTGTCATATAAAAGCTGTGAATATAAGTACCACCTAGAGTTTGTTGCGGCTACTACCAGAACACTAATGCAGCAGATAAATCCCAGCTGCACTTTTTCACTCTAACATGAAATCTGCAGTATGCTCCTCGATGGTTACAAAAATTGTCATGAACTAGGCTGGAATGAGTTACTTCTAGGGGCATACATTTTATACTAGCATCTAGAATGATTTACTTCTAGGGGCATACATTTTATACTATCATTATTTCTATATGAATTGAACAATTCAATTCTATTTCTCAGTCCTTGATACCCTGTTAGAAACAGTTTTGAGTGATCTACAGCAAATCAGATATTCATTCAGCTGTATGTGAGAGAATTGTTTATATCCAAAGTGGGCCTGTGGAAACATATGAATTAAGTGTTGCTTTCTATTAGACTAATGCATGTACAGTCCATATGCTATTAGATAGAGAACACCTTGTCAGGTAATGGTTTCATCTGAGAAAACAAAATATGTTTCTACTGCATATTTAACACACATTCCTTAACAAATTTTGAAATAATTAATTGCCCTGACCTGGCTGCACAGGGCTCAGTAAAAATTGTAGCAATCATTTTATAACTGGAATAAGAATCTATCCAAAGTAATGCAAATAAAAAGGTGATCTCAGTAACCATGGTCTGATAATGCAGGCATTTATCAAGCACATACATGTGCATGCATACACACAAAAACAACTTCAGTTGCATTATTTGTAGTAAGCTGTTAAGGTAAACCAAAATTAATATTAAAAGTGATTTTGGCATCTGTCTAATAATCATCGGTTATTATTTCTAAGGATGTGTCTGTAAATGGGTAAAGTATTGTCCAGGCCACCTATCAATTAAGTAAAAATCAGTCATAAATTATTGAACTACTTACTATAAAGACTGAGTAGCTATATTCTTCTCCAAAGGTAATATGTGTAGGTTTTGTTCTGCAAATGTAATATTTGTAGGCCTTGTATAGTCCCTTTAATGAGAAAGATGTCATCCACTAGGGCTGTAGAGAAATAAAACCGTAACTATGGCCCAGGTGACTTACGTTTGATTAGCATCACTGGCACTTGGGATGAAGAGAATGGACGAAGAATGATAAGATATTGCTTGCTAGTATCTTCTGGGGGACAGGGGATGGCATGGGGGCACGCTAGGGCCATATGTGCAGCCTTGGTGGGGACACCAGGAAAGTGATAGAGCCATTACTTCAGCTTAGGGGCTCACAAAAAGGGATGTTATCATAAACGTTAGCATTTCCCTCACAGTGCCATTGCATAATTCCTCCTCTGGTGATGTAGTCCAGCACATCAGAAAGAAGTAGGACTTGCAAGTAAAATAAACCGACCATGAATAAACTGCAGTATGATAGTGTACCCCCCTGGCACCATCACACTCAGAGGTGTGAGATGGAAAACCCAGAGATCCTATCCATGGAGAGTTAGAGGCTTCACTATGTGTATGGCTCTCCTGAAAAGGAGGCCTTTCTCCTGGTGTGGGTCAATCCTGGGAACCAACACACCAGAGGAAACACCAGGAACAGGAGTATAGGAGCACTGGCCATAGGAAAGCCTAAAATCAGAGGTACACAAGTGGAACACCAACTGGGAAAAAAGAAGTACTCACAATTTTAATTTGCATGAATTTACCACAGCAAGTGTTTCTTCTCATGTAGATTTAAAAATTGTCAAAAATACGTCTGTCTATCTCTCTATCCATCTACCTATACAAGAAGTCAGTAGAAGTCATCGCTCCTATGTATATATGTGTGTGTGATTATGGTTCAGTTGACTGAAAGCACATTTCATTGAAAAAAACAGCACATCATTTCAATGAAACCTTGTAATATTGAATTACAAAACATTATACCCAATATTATACACCACAACCACAAAACTCAGATCAAGTGTCATCTTGGTACTGGTACTGTTGGGGAAAGGTTTTTAGTCATGTAATGTAAATAGAGGCAGGGTTAGGGTTAGGGTTAAGATTAGAACACGAGTAAGGTGGGCATGTGGGGGGGGCTTCACTGCCAGCACCACCTTACTCATATTTGCTAACCCTAAGCCTACTCCTTCCTCTGCCCCTAACCTTAACCCTAACCCTACCCGTTGCATTACTAAAACCCTTTTCCTAATAGTACCACTTCACAAGACAAAAGGACACACAACACCAAACAAGCAAAACAGTAAATCTATCTCCTTACCTAATCCTCACCCTAACCCTAAAATCCATTAAATTTTGCACACACACCAACCACTATAACCTTTTCAATCATTCATTTTCATACTGATACCTGCAAATACAATAAAAAGTGAACATTCAGTCATTTGAACTTTCAGTCAAATGAGTATTCGACATTTTGTGCTTTAACTCTTTTTCACAGCCAAAAAAAGTTTTTCAGTCAAATGTGCTTCAGACATTATTAACCCCAACCATATATTTATATGGAATATGGAACTACCTGACTTGATTGAGACTGCAATAACATCACTTTGAAAAATGTTGACTGAACAAGAATCGAAAAAAAATCATCAACCACACACAGCGCATACTCCAAGACATAATCTTGTGGCACATAACGTTTTTGCATGAGACAACCCCCACACACACACACACACACACACACACACACACACACACACACACACACACACACACACATACACACACACACACACACACCATGCTAATTATACCTTATATACCAACTCCAAGGTCACACTATACTGGGTTAAGGGTAAATTCCTCAACCCTGGTATTATAGCGATATCACACCACTGTCAATAACTTTCCTGTTCACCAAATTGCATAAGCAGAAAGCTGTTGACTTTTGTAACTCTTAGCAAAATGAATGGATCCCATATATATATAACCCATATATACCTATATATACATGGATCTACCTTGTTTGATCGAAGTTTCGAAACTTCGAAACCCATATGGCCGAGACCATATGATCAAAGATCTGAAACTTCAAACACTTTGCATTGATATCTCCATACAGTGCAGAATGGGAGATTTACCGTTTTCCTCACTGTAGTACGATCTCAGTTTGTATATTTAAGTTGCAGGTGATGCGGGAGGAGCAGGGGGGCTTATGGTCTCGGCCATATGGGTTTCAATGTTTTGAAATTTTGATCAAAACATATAGACCTATATACATATGTATGCCTATACAACCTTGTCAAGTGCTGTTCTTACCTCATCAGCCTGAAGGTGCATAATGCAATGGAAATCTTTAACTAGTTTGCAGGTCATACAGAATAATTTGTGCAAGTTATTATCAGTAGCCCAAGTACTAGGAAAATGGTTAAATGTAAAGTAGTCACCTGACTGAACATCTCACCACAAAGCACTCAGACTCCCTAATGCAGTAATGCCTTAGTCCACTAAAAAGACAGCGTAGGACAAATAAGAATAATAATATAAAAGGTCATGTATGGGGTCCCCCCAACCCCCTGTTAACATGAGATCAAGTCATAAATTATCTCCAAATTCAGAATAGTATAAGGAAAAAAAAGTTAATTCCTCAGGGAGTGACCCTAAAGATCTACTTATTTGCCTCACAATCTTCTCCTGCTATGCCTCTGTCTTACATGATTCTTGTTCTTATGGGAAAATAAATATGTTGGCTCAGAATTTGCTTAACTTGAGATAATCTATTCAATGGCAAATCCACTAATTTTGAGAAAGATATGGTAGCCAAAATACATTACTCAAGCGTCAGAGAGACAGACTCATACTTAACCATTTAAATGCACTAAACCAAAACAGGTCATGGGATCAGAGTATATAAGAGCCAGTTTTGTGAAGATGGTTCATGTGCCAGTTTATACCCTTTGTCCTTTAGATTAGCCAAATTAACTATATTCTGAGAGAGGTTAGATATCAACTGTCTAAGAGTAGTCAGATAAGGAAAATGCTTAAGCAAAATACTCAGGCATATTAGTATCTGACTGAGGATAACAATGGATTGTAGAGTTAATCTGCTAAGCCTAAGGTTCAATTTGTCATAAAAGTCATCCTGACCATAAAGAAACCAGAAAAAATGAATCATCATGTGAGATACAAGGGACTGTAATTGATACATAGAAATACCCAACTAATAAAACCATTCAGTAAAAACTGCAAGGTAAATCCAAAAGCAGAAGAAATGGGATGAACGTATAAAGAACTACATGAGATCTTGGAAGTCTTCTTATGTTAAACAACCTCTACAATATGCATGTATGCACATATATAGATAAGTGGGTCTATATTAAGTGCTTGAAGAGGCATTCCATCAAAAGCCTCTTCATCAACATGTAATCAGCAAACGCACTAAACCGCAAATGTTCAAAACAGCGATTTCTTTCCCTGGGAAAGAAATCACTTGCACTAAAAACACATACACATAATTTCAAACATAACAAAGTGGGGTCTTCACCCCCCACACCCCCCCTAATTAAATATACCAACTCCGAGATCGCACTACAGCGGGTTAAAGGGCAATGTGCCTGAGGAAAAAATCACTGACCTGAGCCTTCGCTATTTTCGGATTTCGGTCTATATGTGTCAGTGAAACAGCATTCACTGTAATGCCATTTCGCTGATTTAATATAGACCCAGATAAGTATGTATGTATGTATTAATATGATATGTTCATACATAGCAAACATTAATGACTTTCTCAGCATCAGACCAAATGTGAATACATGCATGCAACAAAGTAAACAACAAAGCATTTTGTATGATAGCAAACAACATAGCACTTCTCACCATCAGAGGACCAGAATTGCAAATGACCCTTGTTGTACTAACGCTTAGCTTTATGCAGAGTATTTTAAAGTTATGTCATGTATTTATATACATTATTTATGCAAGAGAAAATATAGTTTAAGAGAAGGAAAAGGATACAATCAAAGGAATTCAGACTGTGAATTTGAAGTATAAAGCTCTAATTGGGTAATATTCAATACCTACAATTTGTAGGGCTAAACTACAATTTAGGGAGCAGATATATGTAAAAAGAAACATAACTAAACTATATCCATGAGGTATATATACTTATATTCAGCTTTCAGATGTCCTATTATTTTTCCCTGAGTGAGGAGTCATGTTACAAGATGAGACATATTCAGTTACTAAGATGACATGTCTAGCTAAGAAGTATTACTTTGTGGCTTTTAGTAATCTTATGCTCGCATATCAGTGGATCCATGGCAAGTGTAATTGTGTTTCTAGAATCTAACAGAGTTAGAGGTACCAAAGGTTTTCTAATGTAAGGTGTTGGGTTAGGGGCTGGGTTTTGGTTAGGCTTAGCATGCATCAGTAAGTTGGGCAGGGAGGCTTTGGAAACTGAATGGTGTCTATAATATTGTTCCATCTGACCACTTGCATCAGCTGCACTCCTAACCCCACACTTCCTATGGCATTATGGTTGAGGTGTTTACCTTACAGACGCAACATGCAGGGTTTGATTCTCACATGACATAATTGGCTAGGCTTAAAATGGCTCACAAGGACAGTTGGCCTAGTGCTAACCTATGAAGATCTTGGAATATTAATTGAATTGCAGAGGGGCAGAGAACATAAAGAGTCAATTGTTCTTAGAGTCTGTGATGGTATTCCTTTTAATGATCTCTGAAAATCATTGCTGATGACTTGTTATTGTTTGTAACAGCATTATGGTCAAGGATCCAGTTCTGAAACAGACTGAAGTTACATTGATGTTGTGGGGCAGTGACTGGCTGAATTGCAGCTAAGGATGGTATTTATAGTTTTTATGCTTAACAGCAGCAAGAATGTATGCTGGTTGTACACAAGAGCAATGAAGGTATAAATCAGAGGCACAAGCTGTGCATATGAGCAATAAGTATACGATAGCAATATGCAAATGAGGGAATAATCAGATAAACATGAGAAATGTGCAAAAAAAATTGCAACTTACTTATATAAATGGGCGTCTCTTCCTGCATTCTGTGATTCATAGTCACTTTTATATGCATATCTGCACCATACACAGATGAGTAATATAAAGCAAATCCACACCTTATCTGTTATGTTGGCAATCCGCAAAAATGCTCAGTTTAACTGCATGCCTAACTGCTTACCACTTTTAAGCTGTTTGTTTTAGTCACACTGAAATCTGGTGTGGTGTGCAGTGCTCACTGGCCTAGGAGAAAAAGGTATAGGCAAAGAAAAACTCACTTGAACTTTGTTGAACAGAAGTTACTGAATAGGGCTAGAGTGCTCAAGGATATAATAAGTTACTTAGTAAGGTTGTATGGCCATGAAATGGGAACTGGGGAATATGTGGCCTTCCTATACCAGTAAGTAGGAAGGCACTGTATGTATAGCCCTCACTGTATTGCTACAGGGATCTTTCAGTAACAGACTGGGAATACTTTGGGTATTTCAAAGGTTTCTGCCTCAAGGATAGTGCAGCAGTTCCTTGATATATTTTTGCCATATGTGGATGAGCATATCTATTTCCTAGTATCACAGGACTGAGCCATTACCATGTGTGCCTTCAAAAGAATGGCATGCTTTTCTCAGGTGCTTGGTATGAAATATTGCACTCATGATGCTATAAGGGCCTCATAACAACCACAGGAAAAGAGGTACTATAACAGGAATAGTTAACATTGCACCAATTGCCAGGCAGTGTGAGATGCACAGAGGTGCATTGTGAATATATGGGCCCAGCATCCTGGCAGTGTCCATGATTCCAAGTTCACTGTACCACCTCTTCTTGCATGGCAGGATACCTCATGGCCACCTCGTTGGTAAGTGGAACCTATTATAATCTTGTTAACCGTAGTTATTTTTCTGTCTATATAATGACATATGCAGCACTGAGTAACACTCCCCTTTTTGTTATGTGCTCCATGCCTGTTCTGTTTTCAGGTGATACAGGCTACCCACTTGAGACACCCCACAGAGATCTGCTGAGGAGCAATTTTACACTTCACTTCCCTATTCCTGAGTGAATGAATGTTTCATCCGCTCAAAACCTTTTTCGGCTCCCTACAAGAGTCAAGGATGGTGTACCTTCACTATGAGCCTGCGAGTGCATGCAGAATGTTTATGGCCTGCTGTATTCTGCATAACACAATCAAGTGTCATTCTGGTGCTCAGTTGTCACAGCCAGTCACCAATAGTGTCAGTGCAGCTCCCTCTGTCATTTGTCCCGGCAGTGATAATAGCAAAGATGGCCAGGTGTGAGCAGCAGTATGATAACCTTTCTGGCATACTCGTTCACGGTACATGGCAGTGCAGGTAAAGTTGTGGCATGTGGCCCACAACAGCTATAAGCGATGGCATTCACTACACAACAGTGAAAAGTTACAGAGAAAACAGTCGGTGCATGCAGTGTCACTGATGGGCTGTGCTAGGTGGGCGTGGTCGATTTACAGAGTATAGCAGACATTTTTCCTTATATAAAAATTATGTGATAAAATGGTATTAGCCATCATCATTTTAGAATATTGTAGAGGAAAACTAACTAATGCGCATCTTTTATCTTATTACTAAATGGATTTATTTAAAAGTGAATGAAGAATGCTTTCCAGTACTTTTCCACTGACAAGGCTGCATTGATGTTATACATTTTGATGACGGCAAAGAATGTATATTTTTCTTTTTCAAGGCAAAAGGCAAAATAAAGTCAAGCCTAACAGACTGGTGCAGCAAGATAAAAAGGCCTGTACAAAACTAGAAAATTACAGTTTTACAAAGGACTGAGTATGCGTTGGAAGTTAATCTCAAGGATTCATTAAACATCTCCAGTGTGGGCTGTACAGCCCATGGTAAAAAGACCCAGCTAACATGATGTGCCCATTTTTGATGCAAAGAAACATTAGTTGCAATGAGGAAAGACCTCATTACTGCCTAATTTGCATGTCTGGGAATCGCATTTAACTACCACAAAGTGCAGATCAGCACTTTCCACAATAGTTAACTGCAACGGCTGCATTGTGAAAGCACTGGCACCCACAGTCACTCTTCAGTTCATCCAGAGCACAAAGAAAAACATGCACACACATGCGCGCACACACATACACACACACACACACACACACACACACACACACACACACACACACACACACACACTAAATATCCCATACCTGCCCCTGTTGTCAGAATGTCCACAATGACTCCTTTACCCCTGTTTATATAACTCACAGATTATTCCACTCAGTCCTTAATGACAGACATTCGAGTTTCAGACTTCATATCCTTCTGTAAATGCACACTAGGGCAAAAGCTGTTTACAAGGTTGAAATGTATGCCCAACTTTTTCTGTTCCTCTCCCTCTTAAGTCGCAACATGTTGCAGCCATTGCATAATGCTGAGATCCTCAATATGAACTTACTTATCAGTTAGTGCCATGGGATAATACAGGGGTGTTTGTGTCAGTGGCGCATGGTTCATATATGTTTCCCCCATGTTTTATTAACCTTTATTTATTTTAAAACTCAATCTTGGCATCTGGTGATAGCACAGAGGACATAACTCCTCAATAGGAGGGTACAGAGTTTGAGATCTACTTAGTTCCTTTTAAGGACTGACAGTGAGTGGTTCATCACACTTTGTATTTAAATATGTGCCTTTAAGCCATGCCATATTAAGTATCCCTGGGGTCTCCTGTTTCCCCTGAGCCCTGTACCATTAAAGTGCCATTAAAATATGAAGCATAAGAGTCATTCCTGGTGTCTAGTCCCCTCCTCCCGTACTGTTAAAGTGCCATTAAAGCACAAAACATAAGAGTTATCCCTGGCATCTTATCTCTCCTGCCCTGATCCCCCAAGAGTTAACATGCTATTAAGGTACAAGAACTGAGTTATTCCTAGTGTCTAGTGTTTCCCACCACTAGTCCCTGTACTGTTAAAGAGACATTAAGGCATGAGACGTAAATGTTAACCTTGGTGTCTAATGTTTCCCTGCTCCAATTCCTGTACTGCTAAAGTTCTATTAAGGATGGAAAATAAGAGTTATCCCTGGTGTCTAGTGTTTTTTTTCTTGGTCCCTATTTTGTTAAGGTATTATTAAGGCACAGGAAATAAGAGTTATCCCTGGTGACTAGTGATTATAACGCAAAAAATCAGTGTTGTAGACTCTGCTCATTATTATAGGGGTGTGTTGGGGTATTACAGCCACCCCAGCCCCTTACACACACACACACACACACACACACACACACACACACACACACACACACACACACACACACACACACACACATACACACACACCTGTCTAATGTACCCCCCTTACTACCCTACAGCTATCTTCCAAGCAAACACATACACTCACACTCACACATGCAGCCTCTCTCATACACTCGCACATAACTCCTAACCCCATCTTACCACTAAACTCCCCAGCATTTACCTCTACTGTGATGGATACACATTGCCTTTTGGCTGTGTTCACTATCCTATCATGGAAGAAGCAACCATGCTAATCTACACAGCTGAGCAATTCTATGAATCACTCAATGTGTAGAAGTCTTCACAGAGGCAGGTTTTTGAGGGAAGAGCACATGGTTAATTAGCATATGCCTTTACCCAGACTGCCTCATTAGGATCTAGCAAGGTTGTGGAAACAGCCCATCCCAGTGCTGCACATCTTTAAGCAAAAGCACTGTGGTGGGGCTACCTGTGAATTAGAAAAGGTTACCTCCAGGTATACACATCATATATACCTTGTAATAACCTGTATGAATTCGGCCCATAGTATTAAAAGTTATGCAATGTCCACACAAAGAAAGTGTTTCTTTTAGCAAAACTGATTTTTTGCGTTATAAATTACATATAAATTATGTACATTTGTTGTAGTACATAAATGTATGTTACATTCTTTTGTTGGGGAAGAGGTAGAGCTTACATCCTACCACCCTTACACATATGTAAAAAAAACTAAAATATTTCAATTTGTTTTATTACATAAGGCATGACTAAATTAAGGCATTCCTTAACACTGTTCAGTGCTCAGTGGCACAACTACTAGTTATACTGGCCAAATTTAGTCTGTTTTCTGAGTAACTGAGTGCAGTGTTACTGAAGTTGCATTTACTTGTTAATTAAAATGCGTTTTGGTTTCTATCGTATCTGTTATTGCTGCAGCTGTTATCATTTTTTGCATCTTTCATTTCTTTCAGGAACAAGAAGTGCAGCCTTTCACTCTTTTAAATGTCTCCAAGACTTTTGGGTTTCCTAATAGCATAACAGGAATGGACCCCAAGACCCATTTGTCCTATTACTATTGGAACTGTCTGGGTATCCTTCTTCCACATTGCTCTTGTTTCTGCCTGCAAATCATGGTATTTTATGACTTTGCATCTTTCTGTACATAACACACTCTAATCACTGGGTGTAGCAATTTCAATGATCAATGCTACTTTGGTCTTCTTTTCCTGGACTGCTATATCTGATTTTCTCACATCTGTTTTTTGAACTGTTGGTAGTGGGTGATCTCATGTGATATAAACTTCATCATTTTCTATAATACTTTGCGGCTCATGTTTCCAATGCTTCTCAGATACTTCAATATTATAATGTTTGCACAATCCCCAGTGCAACAGTCTTGCCACATTATTATACTGTTCAGTATACAGGCATACTGCCATTAGTGTATCACAACCAGCAACAAGATATGTGACTGTTTTCACTTCTGTTTTACAAAACCTGAATTTGTCTGTTTCTCCAACATGTTCAATGGATGTTGTAAATTAATGTGTTCATAGTTCACTCTCCTGGGCCACCAACATAGCTCTCAATCTCTCAGGGCAAGAAATCTGAACAAAGGCCCAAAACTAGGGCAGAATTTAAATATTGCTCATATAAACTTGAAAGTTGCTAGAATAAAATGTTTGCATCATTATCTATTTTCTGAAGGATATAAAGTCTGAAACTCAAATGTCTGTCATTATTTAGTATTATTTAGTGACTTCAATCTTCAATGATTTTCCAGAAAACCACAAATTTTATGAAGAACAGACAAAAATACGAGGCAAAAATCTGGAACATTCTGCAAAAATCTGTACAGTTGAAAGGTATGGCCACCAATATTAGCCTTTCATCTTTTGGTTAAAATTTACCTCTCCTTAACTTCTTCTTCTGGCTTTTCCCGGTTAGGGGTTGCCACAGCGGATCACCTGTCCACTCATGATTGGCAGTGGAGTTTTACAGTGTCGAGTTGCCAGCCCGGTGCCCAACCTTCCACAGAAGGCACACACACGCATGCACACGACCAATTTAGAGTGTCCAATCCACCTACAGCATGTCTTTGGGATGTGGGAGGAAACCGGAGCACCCGGAGGAAACCCACGTGACCACAGGGAGGACATGCAGACTCCGCACAGAAGGTACCTCAGCTGAGGATTGAACCGGAGAACCTCTTGCTGTGAGGTGGCAACACTAACTGCTGCACCACTGCAGCTGCCCTCACCTCTCCTTAACTATTCCTGCACTAAATTCTGATCGACATGAGGTTGTTCCAGGAGTTTTTTGTTCTTTCAACTAAATTTATGCATTTTCTACATTTCTTGTCTTCTCATCTGATCCTTCAACTTATATTCGATTGCTGCCTGATTTTTATCTGCTTCTGGTATGACTTCCATTCCCGCTTGACACCAGTATCATGAATAAGAACTATTTATATGCGCACACCAAAGAGACACCAGCCTGGCTAACAACAGGAAAAACAATACTTCTACTTAAGAGTGAACCCGCAAGCCATCCTATAAACTATACACCAATAACTTGCCTTCCAACAATGAATAAACTATACACTGACAATTATTGTAGACAGAGTTTCTAGTAATTTAGAAGAAAACTCAGTCATGATAATAGAACAAAAAGGTAATAAAAGAAAGTCATATGGAACAAAGGATCATCTGATGTTAAAGTCATAATGGAGAACTGCAAAAAAGGGGAAGAATCTAAGTATGGCATAGATAGACTACAAAAAAAATTTGATAGTATCCCACATACATGGATAAAAGAGTGCTTACAAATGTATAAGATACACTCTGCACTGATCAGTTACACTACAGTGACCATGAAACAGTGGCAAACCACTTTACATTTAAGCCATGTTAAAGGGCAAATTATTATTCCAGGGATAAAAATTCATAGGGGGTATTCTGGGGTGACTCTTTGTCACCGCTGCTCTTTTGTCTTGCCCTTAACCTATTAAGCTGTCTACTTAACAGATTAGGTCATGGCTACAATTTGGCTTCCAAAAAACAAGAAAGTGTATAAACTTCTCATCTTTTTTTTGTATATGATTTAAACTGTATAATTCATCAGATGAGAAATTGCAAGCACAACTGCAAGTGGACAAAACTTTTTCAGATGATATAAGAATGTCATTATTTGGTCTTGATAAATGTGCAAAAGCAACCTTTAAAGCAGGAAAGCTGCTGCACCAAGAAAACATCAGTTTGGGACAGGAATGTAATATAAAGCGTGTATAAATATTTGGGAATTGATGAAGGATCATCAATAAAACATGAACAAATGCAAATAAAAGTCAGTAAGGAATATTTTAGAAGACTTAAATTAATATTAAAAACAGCATCTAGAAACAAAGTCCAAGCTATAAAACAATTTGCTCTTCCTGTCGTAGCTTACAGTTTTAGAGTGATTGACTGGCCCCAAAATGTGTTGGATAGTTTGAACAGGAAAACAAGAAGGATGCTTCATGCTGATGAAATGATTTATAAAAATCAGTGCATACAAAGAGGTATAGGCCTCCTTGAAATTAACTACATGTACAGATCTGCAATAGTGGGACTGCATACATATCTGCTGACCTCACAAGACCCAAACATAGTGAAAGTTTTTAAACATGAGGAGAATAAGTCTAAGATGACTTCCCTGTTTAGTTTAACAAAAGCATATTGGTGTCAGCGGGAATGGAAGTCAAACCAGAGGTAAATAAAAATCAGGCAGCAACAGAATGTGCCAAAAAACAAAATAAATGTGGAAAATGCATAAATATAGTTGCAAGCATAGAAAGCTCTTTGAACAACCTCATGTTGATCAGGAGTGGCTGCAGGAATGGTTAAGGAGAGATGAATTTAATCCAAAAGACAAAAGGTTAATATTGGTGGCCCAAGATAGTGGACTATGTACAGGTTGGTTTACAAAGTCCATTGAACATATGGGAGAAACAGACAAATGTAGGTTTTGTAAAACAGAATCGGAAACAGTTGCACATCTTGTTGCTGGTTGTGATATACCAGTGGCAGAAGGACTGTATACTGAAAGGCATAATAATGTGGCAAGACTGTTGCACTGGGGATTGTGCAATTATTATAATATTGAAGTAACTGAAAACCACTGGAAACATGAGCCATAAAGCGTAATAGAAAATGATGAAGTTTATATCACATGGGATCATCCATTACCAACAGTTAAAAAAAAATAGATGCAAGACAACCAGATATAGTAGTCCATGAAAAGAAGATGAAATGAGCATTGACTATTGAAATTGGTACACCCAGTGACTACAGTGACTTACGTAGAGTGGCACAAAGTCATAAAATACCAGGATCTGCAGGCAGAAAAGAGGGCAATGTGGAAGAAGGATACCCAGACAGTTCCAGTAGTAGTAGTAGTAGTAGGAGCAATGGGTCTTATAAAAAAGAATTTACAATCATACTTAGATTATGGTACCACCAATACATGTAACTCCATGCAAATTGCAGAATGAGTTATTCCTGGGCACATTATGGGTGGTGCAAAGAAGACTTCTAGCTGACATCAAAGAATGAAAGAATACTAATTTCATGAACATTAATCATACTTTGACTTAGGAATGGGGTCCATTCCCATCATGGTATTATAAACCCAAAAGATATGGAGAAATTAAAAAAGAGAGAACTTCTTGATATTGATGTAACAGTGCTACAGGACCTAGTCCTAGGCTGAGAGGCTTTACTCTGTAATGTGGAAGTCTGATGGTGACTAACTGCCTTATTCCCTGCAGTATCCACATGAATGCCTGAAGCACATTCTTAGGATACACACAGGGTCTGACCTACTCATCCACAACTCTTGTGGACATTCCCTCATCCATGTCCACCTGTGTCCCCAGTACGTATCGGTTAGGTCCTTACTAGTTTGTGGATGGAGGCTGACATGGCTGCAGTATGTACAACCATACTGGACATGAAGATCATCATAGCATTGTCTCTGCCCTCTCCTTTTATTATGTACTGTTGAGCTTCTTCATATACACCACCGTAGAGCTCTAACCATCTCTGCATAACTCTCATTAACAGTAGCTTGGGCCTGAACGCTGTCATGGCACACCTGCTACTGAGAAGACAGAAGTTTTGCATGTCTCCAGAGCTATCCATTAGAAATGTCTTCATCTGGCACCCCTGTGGACAGGAGTAAGAGTGGGTACTGCTATCTCACAAAGGGCTGTATATTTATCAAGAGGTTCAGACTGGGTACAAGAAAGAGGTGTTGAGTTACTGGTGTTTCCTCCTTGTTGTAATGGCTATAATGTCATGTCCTCATTATGCTGAGTCTGTGAGCCTGTGTCACTTCTCACAGAGTTGTTCACCTGCTGTAGAGTAGGGAAGCCTGCCAGTATACCTTGCGACTGTGTGCCACTATCCTGAATCTGTGTCAAAACAATGAGAATAATGGCATTATCCCCGATAGCCATTCTGCTGTCGACATCCGCCTGCTGTGGTGCATGGGGTTGTTTCTGCTAGTGACCTTGTTAGGAAATATGTAATGATGTGGTTAATGTGACCTGTGACACGTGTATGATTTTGTATTAAAGGTATGATGTTCACACTTACCATGCAATGTCTGTAGAAGTGGTGATACAGCTGATGTCGATGCAGAATCTGATGAGGAAACACTTAACAGTTATATGTTAACACTGACCACAGCAAGTGCACCTGGCATGAAATTAGCAATGACAACTAAACGCTGACCTTCTGCATGGCCTGTATGTGGATGCTGGAGGCATCTGAAAGTACTGGTGTTTACACAGCCACATATGATTCCTGCATCATCCACCTTTGCATCAAAGTCATCACACCATATAGAGAGAGCAGGTACTCCTCATCAGGTGTTCCACCACCAGCATTCTTATGGGATATTACATTCTACCCAGCTTTAGTCCTCACGCAACCCATCACATTGGGCCAAGGTGCACTTCCGCCCCCTACCGCATTTATGTCAACTACTTGATTCCTTGTCTTAGCTCACATTGTCTGCTTTGTCCCCTCCTTTTCCAAAAATACATATTTTATACACTTTAAATACATCTTTTAGCCATGCCTCAGTGATGACCCCTTCCCATAAGTTAATATTCCCTCATATACCATTAGTGCCAAAGTCTGGCATATGTAGAGTATCCTTAGAAGAACTGAAGGATGTGCTGTTTAGCTTTAACAGCTCTGTCATGTATACTAAACATGTTCAATAAACAAAGGTTCATAAACTATGTGGCTACTTGTGCCCCTAAAGAGTGACTGCTTCCATCAATGAAAGATGTTTAAGAATAAACATTCTAAGATAATTCATAGATATGCCAACCCATATTTCCTTCTTATGCTGAGAGGTAGACAGAAAATGCACAAAAATGGATTCAGATTAATAGAATTAAAGGAATATAAACAATCTGTCTATATGCAGTATAGGCTCAGATCAATGGTGAAGAAAACGTTAAACATGACCCACATAAAACTAACTTTCAAGATAAAACTGACCACTGGAAATACTATTAATAATGAGATCAGCTCTGATAAGAAAGCTACCCTTTAGGAATTACAGTTATCAACACAATTTTATCAAAAGGTAAAACGTTTCATCTTTTCATTTTTTTCATATAAAAATATAGTTTCAGTAACTAATAATTTCCTGCTTATTGAAATACATCTGATTCTCCAGTAGATGAGGTAAAAGTATAAGTAATAGTTATACTAATGGTTAGTAATATAGCAATAACCCACGCCTGAGTGTGAGTAATGCTGGATTTACCCACGGTTGGCGTGGTTTGGTCACGGGGGCGAAGCCCGAGTGGCCAAACAAAGCCAACCGTGGGTAAATCCAGCATTACCCACACCCATAAGTGGGTTATTGCTATTATACAATGACATTATTTAAGAAAAAAAATAATTACTTTTCTTAAATAATGGCATTGTATAATGCCTCCTTTCTGCCCTTCTGCAGCTGTCTGGTATTCTGCGGCAGTTCTGATGTACTGCGCATGCGTATGCCTACGCAGTAGATCAGAGCTGTGGGCGAAAGCAACGGAGAAAGCAAGATCTCTGTTGCTTTTTACAAACTGTTTTGCTATCTTAAATGGGTTTAACATAGCGAGGCAGCATTAAAATAAGCAACGCAGATTCTCTGTTGCTTTTTTTAAAGCTGTCTCGCTATGTTAAACTCGTTTAACATAGCGAGACAGTGTTGCTGTAAGAGTTATAGTAATGGAAAAAGTCTGGGCGACCGGACCTTTTTCCATTACTATAACTCGGATTTACAATGTGCACGCTGACCCATCAGCATGCACGTTTTTGAATATTAATGGGGGGGGGGTCATTGTATAATCTGAAATAAACAATCTAAGATTAAACAACTGATTAAAGGTTTATAGTTCACTTTATTTAAATATCAATAAGAAGATACATAAGTAATTACAATTAGTCTGGGTATGATCAGAGTAAAAGTTTTATTTAAAACAATGTACTAAAAGAATGAAAATGTGCAGATATATTCTGTCATGTTTATCTGTTAAATGTAAACATTTAAATAATCAACAGCAGTCTTACTAAATGTTGTGGAAATGCTTAAATAACATGTACTTAATACATTTTACTTTAAATTGTGCTTATTTGAACTTGTTTCTTTATTTCTTCACTAAAACTGATAAAGTGTCTTTTTTACATAGATCATGGCTACCCCAGCACAATCACAAGCCCTTTTTAATTTTTTCATCTTTCTTGTATCTCATTTTCCAGCCTGAAGCCTAAAGGTTTTTCAAAAGTGTTTTTTTATTAGTGACACAAACTTATTTAACTTTTCACAAGCTTATTTAACTTTTCACAGCAGCCTGGCTTCATTTTGAACAGCTCATGAGAAAGGAAGTGCTTGAAGACCTCCAATCCCTCCAGAAACAGAAAATGAATGCAACTTTTGAATGGAAAATTAAAACAGACATTATTAGAAGGTTTTGAAGACTTATTTACATTAATCACCGAGTTTAGAAATTATTTTGTAAGTTAAAACATACTTTTTACTTTTATAATCAATATTACTACTTCAGCAAATCAAAATAAGCTTCTGTTCTAAGGAAACTTGTGATAGGAACTGCAAGACTTGAGGGGAGAAACATGATACACAATGGAAAATATCTCTGAAGGTGATTACTCAAAAGCAACTTTTATAAACCATATAATGCTGCTCTAAAAAGATTATGTGAAAGCTTCATTAATAAGGTTAGCATACGTTTTAAGTTACAGAAAGTTTTATTTATTTCTGAATACATAGAGCTTCCTCACCCTCATTTTAACCAGCAACTTTTCTGAGTTTTAAAACAGCTGTAAAAATAAACTGCTGCAAGACTTCGTTTTTCTAGTATATTAAACAAAATATAAGCTGTTAGTACATTGTTTGAATGAAAATAATATACATTTAACAGATTTTGTTTTAAAAAAGTAAACAACATTCCAGCTTTATAACAGACACCTCAGAAACCTGTCCTATATTATCATGATGACTACTAGACGTGGGTGAGTATGTTTATGCTTGCATACACACATTTGATTGTAACTATATGGAGAAGGTGAGGTTTAGATCATACCTCTCAACCTGGAAACATCAACAATCTGGACAAGGCCCATGAAAAATAGGTACAAATCTGTGCACTGATTAACATACAATTTGCATACAAAATTACGTATCCCCACCCACGCCAATGGAATTGTGGGATACCAGCTTTCAAACACAAACTGAAGAACAGACAACCAAAATATGGCACCAGAGTCCCCCTGTAGCCATTCCAATGTCCCATTACCTGGATATTTTGCCTCATTTGCCATAAACACTAATGTGCATACTGCTTTACTTCTACAATGATTATTTTGATTTTATATTTGCATTTTATAGCACAATGTACAAATACTAATAGACATCTGCTAAACAAAGCAATACTATCTCACAATGAAAGTAGACTTAGCATTAAAACTTCTCTGCCCTTGAAACTCACATTCATTGAAACAGCATTGAAACCCACAGCACATCCAAAAAAAAGGCATCTGGCCAGTGGTGGATAAAGATTACCTTTGGGCTGCTTTCAAATCATAGGCCCCTTGCACACAAAACAAGAAACATACATGTGTTCTTTGATACACCTTCCTGACTTTATTAAATTATATTCCTTGTATAACACAGCACACTTGTTAGACTTAGAGCGCATTTTAAATTTATTGTTTGAGCATTTTTCCATTAGGCAATGAAAAAAAATGCATGAACCAATAATGACAAAGCTGCCCAATTCAAAACATTTCCATCATAAACATCTACTTACACACACACACACACACACACACACACACACACATATATATATATATATATATATATATATATATATATATATATATGTAGAATGACAGTAGTGTAAGCCATGGGCATCTTGCACAGCTTCTCAAACTTATCTTCAATTTCAGTTTTTTGCTTGACTTACTCTGATTTGTGTTATCAGACCAACTCAATAGCTGTAAATGCACAACAAAATAAACTAGACAAACTGCATGTTTTAAGACTTACAATTTTTAGTCCAAGACCAAGTATTGACAGACTCTCTCCTACATTCATCCTGAAGCATCACAACTATCATTGTAATCCAGGTGCTGTTAACTGGCCACTCTTGCTTCTCCACTGTCTGCAATGGAAAAATATGTGTTTTATCTTGAATGCTGGAAAATGTACTGTACTTGTTTAAAAAAAATTTTCTTATAATGCAGCACAAAACATAATAATTCTGATTTTCTGTTCCTGAATTTGGGTTAATGATATTTTTTGCTCTTTCCACTGAGGCACAAATGCCCTTGTGCATGACATTTTCTCACTTCTGTTGTATCTGAAGCTACACCATTGACTTGTTACACCCACTCCCTTTAAAAATACAACAACACAGTACAGTATCAGCAATGCATATACATACGTGGCAGTAGAACCCACAGCCCTCTGTATCAAAATCAAGTATTTAACCTGTTATGCTATTAACAATGCAAGCAGACTCAGCATAAGCAACACTAAACCCTTCTTCCCCTGAAGCTCCCAACTCCTTGTAAAATCCACTTGACACTCAACTGTATCTCCCAGCTTTGCAGCACAAGAAATCTGGAAAAAGCCAAAATGTATTGGGTGGGACAAAATCCCAAAAACCAGGGACACATTTAAAACATTGCTCGTATAATTTTGGAAAGTTGCTAGAATAAAATGTTGTGTTACCATCATGCATTTCACTGCCAAGTCTTGGGCCCAGGACCCTGTGCACTACAGTCAGAGCAACATGCCAAATCAGCAGTTTGCTGAAGGTTTGGAAGACTGAAACGTAAATGGCTATCATTTAGTGAATTCAGTTCTCACTTCTCAGCATAGCTGTCAACCTCTTAGCTCAAAAAAACTGGACAAAGCCAATAATGGGGGAATACAGAATTCAGTTCTCAAGTCTCACCATAGCTCTCGACCTTTTAGCACAAAAAAAACTGGACAAAGCCAATAATGGGGGAATACAACCCCCAAAATAGGGACAAATGTCAAATACTGATCTTATAAACTTAGAAAATTGCTAGAATAAAAGGTTTTGTGTTGCCATTTCTTTCTGAAGAATATGAAGTCTGAAATTCAAATGCCTGTCATTATTTAGTGAATTCAACCCTTCACTGATTTGTCACAAAAATCCAGAAAACCACAGATTTTATGAGGAACAGAACAAAAATATGAGGTATAAATCTGGAAGTGGTGGTGAGTAGGGACTTTAGGCTTTTGTTACCTGTATCCAAGGTACAGGGATTGAGCCTGAGTACCTCTAGCCACTAGCTATATTCACCTGGGGCATTTTACACATCACACATGCACAGGCACACACATACACACACACACACACACACACACACACACACACACACACACACACACACACACACACACACACACACACACACACACACACCATTGCTTGCGGCTTGTTCCACACATCATTGCTTGCAGCCCTGCCGGCTTGTTCACACGCCATTGCTTGCAGCCCTTGTGGCTTGTTCCACACACCATCGCTTCTCAACAACAACTAAAACCACCTTGGAAGCAGCCACACCATTGCTTACCATTGAAAAACTACCTTGCAAGCAGCCATTCTCGGAAAACCCCCTTGTAAGCAGCATTGCTTCTCAATTAATTATCAGCAGCATTACCTCTGCAGGTGTCCATTCTAGCCTCATGGCTTGTTCCGTTCTCACCTTGCAGCTTAGAAAAACTTAACTCTGCAGGCTACAGCAGCTTTATTCTGCCATTAACAACTAAGGAGTTCTATCCCCTCGTGGCTGGCCAGAAATGAATGCATGCACATTGAGCTCAGTTCTGACAGGCTGGCAGGGTGTTTCACAGAGCTGACATCATTGTGCATGTGATGACATCAGCTCAAAAAAACAGGGAAAAAATTTAAATAAAACAGTCAAAAATGAAGGGGTGCTACTCGGAAATCATGGCACCCCCATTAAATGGACTCCAAAACATTCAGAAATGAAGGGGTTCCACTTGGGAATCATGGCACTCCATTATTTGGACCCCAAAACTTGGTAAAAAACAAGTAATTTGGCATGATTGGGAGGTATGGTTTAGATACATATATGTATATGGTCACATAGCTCTGTAGAGAGAAATCTGCTGTTCTGTATGAAGTGTGGGGCTGAAAGGAGACTGCACACACAAATCTGAAATTCCTTGGTAGTTTACTTGCATAAAAATAAAAAAATGTTAACCTATTGACAATATACACATGCAGTATAGCTGCCTATAACTGATAAAATGTAAGCACAGGTAAATAAATTAAGTTTATCTCACCAAGAGTTTAATTCTGGTAAAGCCAGCTAGCATTGTCAGTAATAAAAATAACATTTATTCCAGATACTTTATATTGGTATGTTTGATAACATAGACGTGAACAGAAAACTTTTATACACCATATACATGATTGCTTAAGTAAAGGGCTATCCCACATACCCTAAATAACATTTCAACAATAAATTATAATAGTCAATCTATTGTAGTATGTATATAGTTATCAGTTATTTTATAGATATGATATGTAAAAGTCTTAGAATTAGGGGATTCATATTTTAAGAAAGTAATGAATAACACACTAGTAAGTAAGTAAGTAATATGAACATACTTACAAAGAAATAAGACAACTATTATAAGTAAAGTGGCTTGCTATCTCCAATGTGATTTTATAAGATTAAGCTAATTGTTAAGTTTTCTGTTATGTCTGTTAGAAGCACAACTTATATAGTTAAAGGGTATTTTATTTTATTCATGTTGTTTTACTATATCTACATATGCAGTAGCAACGATTTGTGATTAGATAGATTTATGGGGTTGTTAACGTGCGGTTTGTATGGAATTTTCATCAAACCAGGAATTTTTTATTCCATGTTAGAGGATAAAAATATTTTTAACTTAGATGTTTTAATACTAGTTTTAGATTATTTGTCCATAACAAGTTATACATATGTTAAATCTGTATTCATTGTACTAAACCATTGTTCTCAAAGATGCCAATATATAAATGCCTTTCACTAAATGTTAATGGGTTGAATAACCCTTTAAAAAGAAACTGTTTAAATAAGTATTTAACATTACATAAAGCAGATATTGTCTTCGTGCAAGAAACATATCTTTTGACTGAAGATTTAGGCAGGTTGCATGATATTTCTGAGTGACTAGAAATCACAAAAAAGTGTTAGGCATGTTCTTGAATACATATAGTGTATACTTAGTGCACATTTAGTGTTATTGAATCTGTCCCTAGGTTTACCTAAAATAGTTGACACTTATTCTGATAAGAATGATATGCTGGGATTGGTGGTAGAAGAAATAGATTAAAAAAAAATACACTCTCATAAATACTTATTGGATGCCTGGAATAGGGTCCAAAACAGCCAAGACATATCTAGACATTATGACATTACATTCAAAAGGAAAATATGGTAATAACCAAAGACTTTCAACGTATTTTATCAAGTAAAGACACCACTAATGACAAAAGAGTCGGACTGTCTTCTACAGCAAAACATTTAAATCACTATACAGGTTTAAAAAATATAAGGAATATTTTAGACTTAAAAATACAAAGCTCTTTAAAGTATGCACATTATTCCTTCAGATATGGAACACAAACCAATACTGATAAAGTTGCTGTATCAAATGAACTTTATTCAAAAACAGAAGATATATTAATAGTTTCATGCCCTTTGTCTGACCATAATGCCACTACATTCACTCTAAACTTTTTTAAAGTTTTATTAAAGGTTTTAGTGTTTGTTTTTGGAGAAAAATTAATCAATTCATGTAATTTAATAACAATGAAGAGGTGACAGATGCTATATTATGGGACACCTTAAAAGTATATTTATTTGGTAAAGTTAAATACTGGTAGTTATGTAAAAGGAAAGACTGGGACAAGGACTTAATTGCTCTGCAATCTAGTATAGATAAATTAAAGTTAAGCTTAAAGCCCAATGACAAAGCTGCAAATATGGAGTTAAAAAAAGCTGAATCAGGAATATCAGGAAATACTTCAACACAAGATTTCAATCAAGTTAGAAACAAATTAAACTACAGTCTTATTCAGTAAATCCAAAGAATCTACATAGAATAGGCATTAGAGCAAAAATATGAACAAAATAAATCACATTAAAAAGACTGTATATAAAGAGGGGAAAATGCAAAAATAATGAATCTACAAGACATATTACAATCTTGTTGTAGATATTATGAACAAATTAGTAAAACAGAAACAAATTTAGATAATAATGAACTAATTGATAGCTTTTTGAAGGAAAATATGCATCATAAATTAACTAATGAACAGAAAAGTAAAATTGATAAGTCTTTTTCTTTTAAAGAACTGAAAGACCAAATTAAAAGTCTCAAAACCAACAAGGCTCCAGGATTAGGTGGTATCATTCCAGAATTGTATAAACTGCTACATGACAATATTTTAAAAACCTTACTGAATGTCTTTGAAGAAGTTAAAAGCTCTGCTAATATCCCCCCAGAGATACTCTATAATTACACCTTTTAAAAATCAGATAAAGATCCTGTATCATGTGTTTCTTATCACCCTATCTCACTTTTGCTTGTAGACTACAAAATGTTCATGTCTATACTAGCAAAAAAGCTAAATTATATACTAATGGGATTAATAAATGAAGATCAAGCTAGATTTATAATAAACAGAAGTGTACAAGATAATATACTAAAAGTATTTTCATTAATTGATATAGCAAATACAAATAAAAAAGAATTATCAATAATAAGCCTAGATATTGATAAAGCTTTGATTCAGTGAACTGGCCTTATTTGTTTAAAATATTACATGAATATAACTTTTCCTCTAGTTTTACAACACTAATTAAAACACTTTATAGCAATTTACTATCTTTTATCAAGATAGGTTCCTTTCTATCTAAGTCCTTTAATATAGCAAAAGGTACAAAACAAGGATACTATCTTTCCCATTTATTATTTACTCTAACTATAGAACTATTAGCTAAATATATAAAATCTAACATAAATGTTAAAGGCTTCAAATTAAATGAAGACTTTCCATCAAAAATCTAGCTTTTTGCTAATAACATACTGTTGCCATTTAGTGACATAGAATACTCATTAGATCATACACCTAAAGCCTTGGATTACTTTGAAAAGGTTTCAGGCTTGAAATTTAATCATAATAAGACTAAAACATTGCTTATAAACAAAAATAACCATTTTTTTTTAAATCACATGTTTTTTAAACTGGGAAAATTCTCAAATTAAATATTTAGGTATCACTATTGAATTTAAGAACAAAGATTCCATATTTATAAACTATAAAAACTTAGCAGATAATATTATACAGTTAACAGACAATTGGAATAAGCAATTTTTTACAATGGAAGATAGACTTACCCTGATTAAAATTATAATTTTACCAAAAATCTTATACTATAGTCAATCATTAATACTCCCACCTAAAAATTATAAGAAAAATAAATTCTACCTTAGTTAAATTCTTATGGTACCCTAAAAAATAAAGATGTCTTTAGACCAGCATGTCAAAAGCTGGGAGGAAGGTGGCACTGGGTTTCCAAACATTGAGCTATATACTAATGTTGTAATTATTAAAATAATATTATTGTGGTTAGATTCCTTATATGTCTCTTGTTGTAAATCTTTACATGAGAAAATTTTAATGGACAACAACAAACTTGTCACAGATTCTTATATGAAACTGGGTATCTAAGATTTTGTTCTGAATGAAAGACACAAGTTTACTTTTATGTCTTTTATTAACCAAATCCTTTCAGTCTTTAAAAGGTTTATGAATTCAAATTACTTAGTCAGTGAATTACTAAGTTCACTAATCCCCATTGCTTTCACTAATGGATGCTTAGTATCATTTAATGCAAACACAATGACAGCTCTCAAGAGTAGTAGCCTAATATTTTGACAACAATTTATTAATGGAAACAAAGTATATCATGTTGAATATTTAATAGCAAGACACAACACAGAGCAAGGAGGCTGGTTAGATATTCATACCTGTAAAGACTATATTCAGGATAAAGTTGAAATTATTATTCGATCATCAAACTAAACCTGCTCCAAAAATCTTGGATCTATTCTCTTATGTTAATATTGGGCCACCCAAGGGGAAGTCATATCTATCAATTATATACAAGATTATTAGAACTGAATTTGTTACCCCAGATATGACAATCTGGAACAAAAATTAACAATGAACCATTTTCAGAACTAAATAAAAAGTTATTCGTAAAATCTACAGGAAAGTCAATATTATTACTTTATTGGAAAATCTATACATGGAAATTTCTGCATAGAGTCTTTCTTACACTTCATAAAATTACACAAATATATAAAACAGGAAAATTAAATGTTGGAGTTGTAATGAAGTTCTTAAGGTTGACTGATTACGCATGATAATAGATTGTAAGTGAGTGATTTTAGAAACTTTTCTCAGGCTTTCTGGTCAGACATTTGCATTATTACTGACTCCTTGATACTATTTAATGTCCCAATTCCAGCAGCTATACTTACTTCTCAAATACCTCTTCTTTGGGCAATACTTGCCATTGCAAGAAAAGTTCTAACAAAAAAAATGGAAATTTAAAACTGAATTAGCATTTGGTGAATTGTGTGCCTAGCTAAGACAGTCTATAAAAATTAGTTGGCAACTATAAGAATGAGAACTTTAAATACAACTCTTCAGTACATATCTTGGCAAAAGCTCAATGATTTACTGGACATGTACTAATGGTTAAGAATATATTAATATTCTTGTTATGGACTTTTGTAAATAATTATTATTTATCTTGTTAAACACAGTTTTAAATGTTGAGGGACTTGTTAAAAACCAAATAAAGATTTAAAAAAAAAAGACTTGTCGGTAAGAAATTGAAGTCTAGATATGGTGGAGGCAGAAGCAATAAGGGTGGACTCAGTGTATTAGATGTGTGTTGCATATTTTGCACAGGTCTGCAGGTCATTTACAAAAATATTGAACAGCAGAGGGCACAGAATTGATCCTCAGAGAACTCCTACAGAGATGGGGAAGAAATGCGGATATTCAGATTGCATTTAATTGCTTGGAATATGTCAGATAAGTAACTCTGAAACCAGGACAGAAAGATTTAGGTAAGGCCAAGAGTGTGGAGTTTGTCTAGTAGTTTTAGGTGGGAAATTGTATCAAAAGCCTTTGACACATCTAAGAACATAGTAGACTACATTGACTTTGTTGCAGTTATGATTGGTAGAACTGAATAGACTTAGTAGGGCTCTGGTGATACTATGATGAAGTGGAAATCATGTTGGGTTGGAAACAGGAGATTGTTATCCAGAAGGTATTCGAAGAGTTGAGTGCATACACATTTTTGAAGACTTTTGAGATGGGGAAAGAATTTTAGTCCGCCTGTAGTTGGACAACTCTGTAAAGTTCCATCCTTTCTGTAGCGGTATAATGTAAGACTTCTTCCAGAGGAAAGGGGCATATCTCTCCTTGGGTCTATATTATCTTGTCGAAAGACGTGTTCAGCGAACACATCTTCATCGACAAGTAAACAGCAAACCCTGTAAATGCCGAATGACCATATCAGTGACTTTTTCCCAGGGGAAAAAATGCTTGGCCTAATAAACAAAAAACAAGCGTTCAAACCCTACATAGTGATTTTTTTTTTCCCCATACCCCCCACACTCCCCTAATGAAATATACCAACTCCGAGATCTCACTACAGTGGGGAAAAGGGCAAATCCCTGATGACGGGCACGCGCTTTTCCCCCCTGGGAAAAAGTCACTGATTTGGCCGTTAGGCAATTACAAAGTTCACTTTACCTGTCGATGAAGACTGAACATGTCTTTCAACAAGATAATATAGACCCCCGCTCCTTAATGGCTATATATATATATAAGGATGGGTACTGGGGGGTACTAATGCATTAGCAGCAATCGTAATTAATTTGTCAGTACAGTGTCTGCAGCTAGTGTTGTATGTTTAAGACCGAATAGGTGTTTTTTGATAGTAGAAGCAGGGATATATTTGAATGAGAAAGAATTTGTATGTGAGTCCATTTTATGGTTGGAGGTACAGTATGGCTGATTGTTTATCAAACAACAGGGACCTGACTGTTTAATGAAGTGACTATTGAAATGGCATGCAGCCTGTATTAGTGGGTTGGCAGAAGTTGGTTTGGGGTGAGTTGTTTTTTCAGAGTTAATGAGGTTATTAATTTTGGAGTAGAATAGTTTAGGGTTACTGTGCTGGGCTGCCTGGAAAGAAGTATAAAATTCTTTTTTTATAATTTTACCATGTGTTTTGCTATGTTTCTGAGGTAGTGTATAAAGTAGTCATGGCTTTGTTGAGTTTTTTTTATTTGTTTTGTTTTAGCCATGTTTTCCATGCTGTGTCTCTGTTATTCATTACTAATTTGCTGTTCGCAGATAGCCATGGGGCAGGGTTTGTTTTGATTTTTTTTTTGCATAGGACCTTGTTCCTTGAGTATGCTTAGAAATATATTGGGCCAGATTCCAAAAGAGTTGCTGTCAGTGTAAGTCTCCCCTGATTCCAAAAGACTTGTTCTCAGTGTAAGTGACTTACTTCTTTCTGTATAAGGCCTATCTATAAATAGGCTTACTAGGGGGAACAGATACCAAAACACATGCTCTCAGTCTGTTCTCAGTATAAGTGGTCACTTACACTGACAGCAAGTCTGGGCCATTATTAAATTTATGGGTAACATTGTTTAGAGGAAATGTTTTTAATATGTTCCTGTTTATTTGTTTTAAAGTGAAACAGAATGTTTCCTTGTCAGATTTAGACTAAATTCTTACCAGGTTGAAATGATAACTTTTAGGTATATCTGTGAGGTATCTTTTTTAACACCTTTACTGAATTAGCACTTGTCACATAGGGAAATTTACATTTACATAAAAGTAATCAACTGTATTAACAAGCATTATACTTCACATATATTGCTATATATCATATAACCTAAGAAACATTATATAAATTATTCAATTCCTGTCCCTTTTTTTAAACAAGAAACACCTTTATTATACAACAACCCCCCATTAATATTCTAAAACATGCACACTGATTGGTCAGCGTGCACGTTGTAAATCAGAGTTATAGTAATGGAAAAAGGTCCAGTCACCCGGGCTTTTTATATTAGTATAACTCTTTGTTTACAGCAACAGAGAATGCAAGATCTCTGTTGCTTTTTACACACTGTCTCACTATGTTAAATGAGTTTAACATAGTGAGACAGCTTAAAAAAAAGTAACAGAGATCTTCCTATCTCCGTTGCTTTTTTTAAAGGTGTCTCGCTATGTTAAATGGGTTTAACATAGCAAGACAGCTTTATAAAAAGCAACAGAGATTCTCTGTTGCTTTTTTTAAAGCTGTCTCTCTATGTTAAACTCCTTTAACATAGCAAGACACTTTGTAAAAAGCAACGGAGATCTTGCTTTCTCCGTTGCTTTTTTCAAAACTGTCTCGCTATGTTAAATGGGTTTAACATAGCGAGACAGTTTGTAAAAAGCAGCAGAGATCTTGCTTTCTCCATTGCTTCCGCCCACAGCTCTGATGTACTGCGTAAGCATACGCATGAGCAGTACATAAGAACTGCTGCAGAATACCAGACAGCTGTGGAAGGATAGCAAGGAGGCATTATACAATGCCATTATTTAAGAAAAGTAATTATTTTTTTTCTTAAATAATGTCATTGTATAATAGCAATAACCCACTTCTGGGTGTGGGTAATGCTGGATTTACCCGCGGCTGTCTTTGGCCACTCGGGCTTCACCCTCATGACCAAACCACGCCAACCGTGGGTAAATCCAGCATTACCCACACCCAGGCATGTATTATTGCTATATTAAACCATCACTTATAACATAAAGTAGTCATACATTTATATAAATGAAAACAAACCACAGTGACACAATGTAACTTATGGTGAAAGTGTAGAGGTGGTCACTTAGGGAGTTTGAGAGGTAAGCAAAGTCTGAGTCAGGTTTATTAACTAGTATTTAATCATAGTATGAATTGTTGAATCTATTTGTTGTTTGGATGAGGTAGTGGAAGCAACACAGATTTATGGTGGATGAAGGAGATTCAGATTAATAGTGCACCAGTCCATGTTTAGTTTACCTAATATTATATGGTTTACTGTTTGGCTCACATTGGGTTTCCACCTATTCAAGTTTCAATTCATTTGGTCATATCTTCTCTCATTTGGCATTCTGACAGTTATCCTCATTACTGTATAACTGAGTATTTTTCTTTAAGCACTTTAAGCTTATTACATTGCATTGTGCTTTCCTGGCATATAGCCTGTGTCATTACTGAAAAGAGTCTTTAGATCAGTCCCCCTTCAAATTTACACATATATAATTAAATAAGTGAACACCATTCATATACATATATATATATATATATATATATATATATATATATATATATATATATATATATATATATAAATATATATATTACATTCCTATGAAGAAACTGAGAATATAATAATGTACATTGAAGATTTATGTCATACTCACTCATTTGCACTTTGACAAGATGTCAAGCATGGCTGCCATCACACCAGTCAAAATAACATTCAGGACAGTATATAGCCCTGTTCCAGTCAGATATCTGCCGTTCTGATTGCAAAAATAAAATCATGTGTCTTTATTCATATTACCATACAGATCTGTCTTTATTAATGATATTATCATGCAGGCATGTCAATATTGATAGTATTATCATACAGACATGTCAATATTGATAGTATTATCATACAGACATGTCAATATTGATGATATTATCATGCAGTAGTATACTCCAGCCATCTATGTACATCTGTAACTGCAGAAACATGATCTGTGCTATCCACAATTCTTCTTCATAGCTTCATAGGTATGCACTAGGCTAGCTGCCCTTGTTAGCCATTTTAAGCCTGGCCAATTTCTCTTTTGTTTTTTGCATTTTTAATGTGTTACCTTTTCTAGACCTGCTGAACTATGGGACTCTTCATGCATAATCAAACAGTAGTTCTGTACCAAAAAAGTTATCAACTGATTTGAATAGTCTTGCAAAAGTGTCAGTGAATATGTTAGGACAGTCTTGGGACCACTCCTTTTTGCTATTTACTTCTTTGAAGTCAAGACCAATATCAGTGGCCTCTGGCTGTCTAAATTTGCAGATGATTGCAAATTAGTAGCAGTCATTGATCCCCATCAACAGAAATTTTCTCCAAAAAGGGCTGACACAGGCAAACAACTGGTGTCAGAGCCATGGACTAAAACTAAATGCCAAAAAATACATGATAGTATCCTTCGGGAAGTCATCCACCCCTGGTAACTATCATATTGACAGCACCCCTTAGAGTTGATCCAGTTGTTGGGGACTTGAGGACACATATAGACAGTAATCTAGCCTTTGACCAGCATGTGTCTGCAGTAGTGAGGAAATCATTCTATGTTGTGCAATTTATGAACAAAGGTATGGCATCTAAGGCCAGTGAAGTGATTATTCCACTGTATTTGGCATTCATTAGACCTATCATTGAGTACAATGCCCCTTTGGTATGTACCTAACCAGATAACCAAAAATCCATGGCAACTGCAACTCTAACATTCACTAACCACTTAATCCACCAAAGAACATTGAGTATAGTATATATTTTTGTATTATTTTATTTTATTGAGTGCTTTCACCTCACGTTAAAGACTTCTTCAGAATAATCACAGATTACAAAACATCCTTGCAAATAATCATCCTTTAAACTCTGTTGGTTATATTTTAAAAAACATCACTTCCTGCTTCCCAAGTCTTATTACATAAATACTTAAAGTGCTAGGTACATCATTAAACAAAATACACACAATATCCAAGTTTTACATTCAGGTTTATATAAAACATGTTGTGCCTTTATTTTTAAAATGTATTATATTTTAAAATGTATATACATTTAGAAGTTATGTATTTAAACAAATTAATTAAATATGAAGTGAATTGAAGAAGTACAAATAAATAAGTATTCATGAATATTAAACAAATACGTTGTCCCACATTGTGTTGAATTATTTACTTCCACAGATCAGAATAATTTACCCTTGGCCACCTAGGGCCAAGAACATTTAATCCTGGGGGAACATAAGCATTTAATCATAACTGCCAGAACAGTTCACAATATTCCAGGCTCATTGGGAACCACTTGCTCAAGTACCCAAAAAGAAAATCTATCATTTTTTACACTTATAAATGCCTATACAAAGCATTTGTTTCAACATTCTTAATAATCTCATAATAATTATGTTTGTATACTCTTATTTTTAAA
This sequence comes from Protopterus annectens, assembly GCF_019279795.1. Classification (NCBI taxonomy): domain Eukaryota; kingdom Metazoa; phylum Chordata; order Ceratodontiformes; family Protopteridae; genus Protopterus; species Protopterus annectens. Next base: position 307,929,563 of record NC_056726.1, read on the forward strand.
GCCCTCTCAGTTTTCTGTATATAATAATAGTGACATAATTGACAACAGGCTAAACAGACAACCCCCTTAGTAGAACAATTAAAGTGCCCAGGTGCCTTAAACCTAATCAAAATACTAGGAAGCTCCATCTCTTCACAATGTGCCATATATTTACACTTGTAGCACATACCACATTCTATTGGGCAGTGCAGTGGTGTACCAATTAGTGTTGTCACCACTCAGTAAAAGATTCTCGACTGGATTGCCTTCTGTGTAGAGTATGCATGTCCGCCATGCATTCGCCTGGGTTTCCTCCAGTTGCTCCTGTTTCCTCCCACACTTCAAAGACAGGCATCTGGAGCATGTCTCCTGAGCCTCCACTGAAAATGAGCTCTACCCCAGTCGAACTTTCACAATAAACAAATGTTAAATAAATACATAAAATATAGGTTCCTTGTTTCTGATGACAAAAATTCTGGTCTTTCACATTAGCCCCGACTCAAAAATATTTTTAATATTGTGTTTTCTCTTGTATGTAAATAATAAAGGCTTAGAAAAAATGCTCAAACTGTTGGGCATTCTGGAAAACAATTTCCAGAATTTCAAAACTATCTTCTGAATGCCCCCCATATCCTGACTGCACGTCAACATAAAGGACCTTTTGTCGTCATGATTATGAACTATGTTGTCATTCATATTCAAGGACCCTTCTTCACTAATTGCCAGTAGAGGGACAAACCTGGCCCCCATCCTCTTAAAACCTCAGTCTTTAAATCGTTGACCATTAACTCAGGATAACCACATTCAACAGACTTTTAATGTAGTCTAGCTCATCCACCAAGTCTTCATAACAAGAGGTCATATGTGCTGCCTGCACCATTTGGTCCTTTACAATGTTCCTTTTCTGATAATAAGGGTGGTTGCTAGTAAAATTTAGGTAGGCGTTAGAAAAATTTTCTTTCCTGTAAATTCTAGAGTTTGCATCGTGTGACTCCTTGGGCGGCCACAGTGGTGCAGCAGTTAGCGTTGCCGCCTGACAGCAAGAGGTTCTCTGGTTCGATTCTCGGCTGGGGTGCCTTTTGTGCGGAGTCTGCATGTCCTCCCTGTGGTCGCGTGGGTTTCCTCCGGGTGCTCCGGTTTCCTCCCACATCACAAAGACATGCAGTAGGTGGATTGGACACTCTAAATTGGCCCTAGGTGTGAGTGTGTGCATGTGTGTGCCTTCTGTGGAAGGTTGAGCGCCGGGCTGGCAACTCGACACCGGAAAACTTCACTGCCAATCATGAGCGAACAGATGATCCGCTGTGGTGACCCCTAACCGGGAAAAAGCCGAAAGAAGAAGAAGAAGCATCGTGTGACTCCTTGAAATCTCTTGTAAAAGAGGATTATGGGATATAGACACATGACCCTTTAAAGACACCAGGTGTTTCAGCTATATGGCGGTTTTGAATCCCCATGACTTATTTCTTTTTAAGTCAATTAATTCATCACCACGTGGTGTCCTTAACAGGTCATTTGCATATATCACATAATCCTCTTTTATAAGAGGTTTCAAGTAATCATACCTTGGCTAGGTTTTTCTTGTTTTTTTTTTCAGTTGGATTGGCTGTGTGTCCTGTTTACTCTTTTATTTTCCTGTACATTCTGGAAATTACCCTACTTTCATTATAATCCTTAATTAGCCTAACATCCAAATAATTAATCTCTTCCATTCCAACATCATATATAAAATCCAGAAAACTCAGTTGTATGGTTAATAAAAACAAAAAATGCCTCCAGCTGTTCTTTGTTACAATCCCAAATCATAAATTTCATAAATATATAATTTAAAAATCTTAAATATAAAAATATATATTTCAGATATTCAGATTTAAAGACAAAATTATGTTCCCAATATAAAAATACTATGTTGGCGAATACGGCGGGGGGGGGGGGGGCAGGCTGCTCTCATTGCTACCCCACTCATCTGTTTTTAACATTTGCCCTCAAACAGCATGAAATTATGGAAAAATATCAATTCCAGATTTTCCATCACCAGTCTCAAACCATTAATGTTCAAGGTTTCATATTCCAGTTATATACTCTCACATCATTGTAGTGCTACCATATGAGGGATAACCAACAATACATTCTTAGTATCTATCATAACTAACAAGTATTAGGGCTGAAAATCCCCATTATTGATTTTAGTTAGAAAATCCCATGAATCAACTAAAATGTGGTCATACAGTTTAACAAGGGGCTTAAGTTTCATATCTAAGAAAATGGCATGGAGTTAGGTTTTAGACCAAGCTGCCACTGCTGTTGGTCTTAATAGATGATCCATAACATGTTTATGAATCTTGAGTATACCAAAAATTGAAGATATAACTGGCCTTGGTACCCTAAAAAAAATCATATAGTGTCAAAAACACCCTGCATAAAGTTGTCTTCTGGTATTAAATCTATTTTATGTTTGGCCATATTTATTTAAGTTTTTAGAAACTAGTGTGTACCTAAAATCACTATTCAATAAATCAAGCATTTTGGCTGCATAATTCCAATATTCCATAATTACAACACTGCCCCCTTATCTGGTTTCATAATTCTATAGGTTTTGTTATTACTATTTTCTGACAATACAAGTTTTTCTTCATGTATAAGATTAAAAACATTTCTCTTGTTTTCCTTAACATACTCTCTAATTTCATTATCAACTAAGGTCTCAAAATTAGAGAGCACTGGGTGTACCTAAACAGGCATATCCAACAATTGGAACTGTGATGTCCCCTCTCTGGGCCAGTAATCAAAATGCCTGGATCCTCACATCTGACACTGGACAGGGACATACACTTGGAACAAAAATAAATACATCCAGTATTTCCAGATGCAGCTCTCTGCATCAAGCACAATTTCCCTTAACTCACTTACTCCAGTGGAGCACAGGAAGTTTGCACTGCAACTTCCAATGAGCAGAGCTTAAGCCTTTTGACAGAATCAAACTCTATACTCACATTTCAAACAAATGTTCATACATCTGGTATTAGAGGGGTTATGAAAAAGTATAAATGGCAAACCCTTCAACATAAACTATTTTTATAGTGGTATTATTCTTTAGGTTCTAGGTCTTCAACTGAATTTTATAAGTCACAGTAAACACAGTAACTATTACTTTTGTAATATTTTGCAAACAATTTACAATATCTCAGCAACCACTCAAGTTACATGCATACTATCAGCAGCATTTTATTCATCTAGCTGAGAGCTTTCATATGAGGTGATGGAGTTCTGTCTATGTTACTTGGTTGTTGAGATATTTAGAAATATGTGAAAATTATATCTATATAAACAAATATCATAAAATAGCAGCTAATATATCTTTATACCTGCAGTAGACAGCGATCAAATATTAATGCAGTTGAGTTTACCATTGTGTAAGCTTTAAGATTAAATCTTTTAAAACTTGTACATAGCATGTTTTTGGAATTATTGATGCAAATATGAACAAACAATATTTAACGCCTAAAGGGGTCAGTAGGAGTTAACTGCAGATACACCTGGTGGTGTCACTCAGATGTAATGAGTTAAGAGCACACAGTGAACACACTCACTCTGGGGTCTGGATTTCTCTATCTCCCTCCAGGTCCCCAGTAAGATTGCCTACTGGCACAGCTATAGAGCTGAGTCCTCAACTGAGTGTCCAAGCCAAGTCCTCTAGCACCCTTTCTCTGAAACCAGTTCTTTGTGTCCCTGCTCCAAACAGCTGACACACACACACACACACACACACACACACACACACACACACATACTCTTTGAGATTTGATTTTCACACACACACATACACACACATACACACACACCCACACACACACACACACACACACACACACACACACACACACACACACACACACCTGGGAAAGCCTGGCACAAATTGACTAGCTATGCCTCCTTCTGCCCAGACTATAAGGTAGTTACTGACACCAGACACTCTAAAGCCAGTTACTCTAAGGCTCTTACAAGGGTACCCAATTATACTGAGTGAAATTAATATTAGTACGAATGGTAGTGTTTTGACCAATGCAGTAAGGCTTTCAGGAGTGGTCACAGAGTCACCAAATAGATATGAGTACTCTCAAAGGTTAAAATATTTTCTAAAGGAGCAGATAGAAAGAAAAGTTTAAATATATTTAATAATAAATAATAAAAGAACATGAAAATACTAAATATCTATTTACAATAAACAGCAGACTTTCAATCACAGGAAATATTAAAATAAAACAGATGACTACATTCACACAGATACATAAAAACAGTACTACTAATCACACTATATTTAACTAACTGTTCTAAAGAATTACTACTTCCTGGTTACTTACTAAAAGCAAGGCAAGATGAAGTATGTGAGTGATCCTTCTATATCGATTTACAAAAAAAAAAAAAAAAAAAAAAAAAAACAGACTGCTTTAAGACTTCAGTCTCATCTGGTATTAAAACATCATTTTAGTCCTGGATTACTGAATGACATCACATACATCTGTTCATCTGACATCTGGTTCCCATACTACCCCCTTTACTAGAAAATGAATCAGAATCCCACCCATATGTGTTACTATACACACAGATAGAGGTTTGGTAAGATGTGTTATAGCATCTGGACACCATAAAACCATTTCAACACTTCCACCCTTCCAGATTAGCAATTATTTCACTGCTAAGGGCAATACAGCAAGATTTCTAGTTCTTGTTCTCCCAGACATTTTGTCTATGGCTGCAGTCAGAACTGTAAGATACAATCTTTATGGCCTACCAGGTAATTTAATTTCAAACTATTTTTCAAAGTTAGCTGTACTGAAATTAACCCCTTCTCCTCCAGTATCCTCTGTTACAATGTATTCATTTCAATAGTTGCTATACAGTCTGACATACAGGTATACTTCTTTTTCTGTCCAGCAGGACCCACTGTTGGCACATTTGTTTAACACAAGCGACTTTACAAATACATTTTCAGCACAAGCACCTGTACAAATCAGTTTGATATACAAATGGCATATATTTTATTATAAAACTCCAGCTAACTATGCTGGCATATGTTTCACATCCACTTCTCCTGGCATAGCTGGCAATACCTCACATCATCACAGGAACATCCACAGAGGTTCACCACTAAATTAATACAAGGTTTAAGTAACATGTCCTATGCAGACCGCTTCAAGATCCTATTCCTGTATTCAGTCTCCTATAGGATGTTGAGGGGAGAGCTATGCCTGGCATACAAGGCATTGTCAGACATTACTGTGATGGACCTTCTGCATAATCATAAAACAAGCAGCACTAGAATTACCTGTTCTAAAGACTTAAACCTTGCCTGTGATATAAATAGAACCTGTGGAGAGACAGATATGTATCCCAGAAACTACCCTGTCTCTGGAAGAGGCTCACCATCCATGTGAACCATTGTTCCTCCCTAACCTAATTCAAGTGTAACTTAGAGAATTGGATAGGAAACAGGAAATTCATCCATAGCTTGACACGTATCTCTCTAATGGGCACAGGCAGCCAGCCTGTAAATGGTCCATCTCCCAGGCCCCTACTTGTAAGTGTTTCATCTCCCAAGCCCCTGCTTAGACTTATCAAGGGTACCAGAAGTTGTCAGAGATTTGGGATGCATGGCTAGGCTTAAAAAGGTCCTTGTGGTCATTAGCCTAGTAAATCCGTATGAACCTATCAAACTATCAGCCTATGTGTGTACATGCATTGGTGCTCTGCACAAACAAAATGCAATTCAGCTTTGAGCTGTCATCTCATTTCAATAACAATCCTTTCAGTGTATGCTTGACAAACATGTGCACCACAGGTCAGTTGCCATGCAATTTTCTTAAGTTCTGTTAGTTTCACTTCACTAATTACTTGTCCTATCTTCCATCAACAAGTAGCATATTCACACTACAGTCCTTGCACAGAAAATTGAAATTTGTACAATATAGAGATTATAACACATGAGAAATGACAGCAAGACTTACCCAAAGTCATAGTTCATGAAGGATCCCCACGAAACACTGCATCTTATCAAAAAGACAAAAAAGCAGGCAAAGATTGCCACTGCATAAGAATAGGTATGATTGAAGACATGTGAGGTAAGACTATGCAGGAAATGCAGCTGCATTACCCATCTCCTAGTGTCCCATATCTTTTCCAGTCTGTCCACTCAGATTGCTCAGTTTGGTACAACCTTCAAGCCTTGCTCCTGTCTACACCTACTTCTTTCAGATATGGAATATACCAGTTTATACTGAGGGGGAGATCACACAGAAAGTTCAGCATTCTATCTAATGTCATGGAGAGTTGTAATGGAGCTTTCCCAAAATTATACAAGACACCAACATCTTTCAGATATGGAACTGTATGGGTTTGATAGCCTGAAATCTTGATTTATGGATCTTATGACATTCATTGGAGATGTAGCAGTAGTACTTGATCAAAGAATGGTACTGTATACTATTTATCCTCACCTTATTAAGGCACTCAGTGCTATTCAACATAAAGGAGTAATTTCTGACAAATTAAAAGTATCACGTTTCAATCCATATATAAATAACTCCATACGTAAAACACTCATTAAGCAACAGGATATGAGTCCGGATGTGTCCTACCAAAGGTGCCCCTCTTGGTTCTATATTTGGGACATTTATTTTTTGACTGTTTTTCTCAGATCATTATCATCACCATCATCATCATCATCAACAACCCTGTATTTCCATTTTCTACATGAATTGGCATGTTGCGTAAACTGATGCCATCTCTCTCAATTCAATGCCATTCTCCTACCTTCTTCAACAGCCATATATGAGTGTTGCAAGTCTTCTCTCATGCAATCCATTCATCTCTTTATTGGAAACCCTTGGTTCTTCTTGCTTAATTCCTTCCTATCTCAAATCACCTTCACCAGATTGTCTTCTGCTTTGCAACACTTCTGCTCAAAATACTGTCAGCTCTTTTCTTTGACCTTCTCTATAGTGGGAGCTATTTGGGCTTCATATCTGATGTCCTCATTTCTTTGCTTACAGCGGGCATCCTACCAGGTGTCTCAGGCACTTCATCTCCATCACCTGTAGCTTCTTCAACCACTCTGCCCAGGTTTCTGTGCCATACAGGTTCATAGGATCATAGGAAATTACTAGGCTAATGGCCATGTGGCTCTTACAAGCCTAGCCAAGAGTTTGTCCCCAAAAAAGAAACCTCAATCAGCACCTGTCACCCGTGTCAATGAGGGACACATGTCGAAACCCTGGGACAAATTTGTGGTTTCCCAGCCACTCATCAAGGTTCCGCTTGAAGAGGGTCAGCGACATATTTTGTTTGACGTAAATGGAGAGTCTATTACAGAGATGGGGCAGCCTCTGAGAGGCAAACCTGTCTCTCCAGCAGGTTTTCTTAATGTCACATATTAGATATAGGCCTTGTGATCAGGTACTGCTTGAGGAGTTAGACTTGCAGATATGGAGCATCTCTAGTAGAGCAGGGTCTGAGATTGCCTTGTAGGTGAGACACAGATCACCTCTGAGCAATCTGTATGATACTGAGTAGAGTGATAGTGATTTGAGCCTGCCCACATAGGACAGGTGTTGGAGGCCATGGATTCTCTTTGTGAGGTATTTCTGTGTCCTTTCCAGTTGGTGCAGGTGTTTTGGAGAGGTAAATACCAAATGGGGCATTGTGCTCAATTATTGGCCTAATGAGGGAGGAGTACAGAGAGGTAATAACCTCCTTTTTTCCTGGGTGCAATTTTTTTACTTATGAGATGAAACAAGTAAAAGGCTTTTCTGACCACTGCCGCTACATGATGGTCAAATGTGAGATGGTTATCAACCTGTGTACCCAGGTCTCTCACCAAAGACTGTGTGCCTAGGGGGTTGCTGTTGATGTGGTAATCAGTAGGGGCCATGTTTTTGCTGAATGGTATGATAATACTTTTTTTGAGTTTAACTTAAGGCCATGACTTTGGCATCAGTCATTTGTTGCTGTGAGACCCTCTTGTAGTATGTTAACATCATATGGGAATCAGTGACAGCATCCAACTTACAGTTGTCCACAAACTTGGTCAGCCACAGGTCTTTTGTCTTTGTCTGGATCTCTGAGAAGTAGATGCCAAACAGTAAGGGGTCCCATGACAGATCCCTGGGGAACACCACAAGTGACAGGTCTGCTGTCAGAGGTGGAGGCGCCTATTTTGACCTTGTGGTTCCTATCGGTGAGCCAGTTGGCCACCCACCTGATGAGATAGGGATTTATGCCAAGTTCTGTTAGTTTTTTCAATGATGCCTGAGTGGGGGATTGTGTCAAAGGATTTGGCCAAGTCAAAGTAAGCTGTACGTACTGACTTTCCCTCATCCAGTGCCTTGGTGACAGTCTCAAAAAAGTCAACCAGGTTCAACAGGCAGGATCATTTACTGGTAGTCAAGAATGAAAATGTATGTGTGAGGGTGTATGAGTGATGGTGAGAGAGCTATGAGGTTGGGGGGATATTGGTTGAATAAGCTGAAGGGTGTAGAGAGGGTATAGTTGAGCAGAGGATCTAGAGGAGGGAAGGGGAGGGCTCAGAATAGGAGGAGTTGCAGAGAAGTTAGACTGTTTGTTGTTAGTAGATAGACTTTTGCAATTTGATGGTGAATAATTATAGATGGAACTTACCTGGGGTTGGAACAAGAACATAGCCAACTATTGCTGAGGTGCTGTTAAGGCAGAGTTTTGAAGGCTGGTACTTTGTCTACAACTTTATTAGGAAGAGGGATAGAATTCCGAAGTTTTGAGATATAGTTTCAGTTGAGGGAGTTACCAGCAGTGTTATTAGATTTGGCACCTAGTAGGAGTGACTTGTTGGATGATCTTAGTGCCGGAGATTTTTCTGGCATATAAATGAGTTTTTGGGCAGTAGGGCAAATGTTAGATAACTGGGTAATTCTAACTATCATAATACGTGAAGTGCAGTGCAGTGCAGTGACGGATTATGTGTGTGTATTAACTGCAAATGTGGCTATTTTGCTATAGCAGGCTTCTAATTTTTATGTCTCTTTCTTATTTAAGTTAGTGAGAATTTTACAGGCATATAAATGAGGTGAAAGCAAATAGGTTCTGCTCGTTGATTGCTGTGTGGAGTTAGTAAGATAAGGCTTGATTCTATAAAGTGACTCTAACTTCTAAATGTGTAGTTTTAATGACTTGGGTTGTATGCTGGTCAGATTTTAGTTTTTAATCAATTAGTACACCAAGAAGTTTACAGTTTTTATTTTGGCATTGTTGGATGAAGAGATGTGGAAGAAGGATGTTAGCCCAGTGTATTTTTTGGAAGTGAAGAGCATTAGCTTAGTTTTGAAAGGATTAACCACTAGATGGGAGTTTGCTGCCTTGATTCAATAGCAGAGAAGGAGAGCTGTGTTATTTGTTTGTGTTTTGGAAGTGTTTGTGCAGAGGACAGTGTGATCAGTAAACAGTTTCCTGTCAGCCTGTTTACTAATGTAGTGCTTCACCAGTATGAACAGCAGTGAGCTCACAGTCGAACCCTGATGCACACCCACTCCCACTGGGAACCCCCTCCGTGAATCCAAACACTGTTTGTACTTGTGTTGAGTCCTTGTATGCAGCCGGCACTAATTCTACCAATGTTTCTGGGACATCAAACTATCAGAGGACTACCCAAATCAGCTGTATTAGAACATTGCCATATGCTTTCTGTAAATCTAGGAATGCCCATTTGAAGACTGGGGACATCTCTAGCTTCTTCTCAATTTTCTGTCTCACTGCAAACATTGGGTCAGTTGTGCTACATTCTGATCTGAATCTGAACTCTCATCTTACATTCTACTGCTCTGCATATTCATTCATCGGTCACCCTCTCCAGACTTTTCATGCAGTGTGACAGGAGTTTGATATGTCTATACTGTCCACAGTTGTGAATATTACCTTGGTTCTAGTGCACTGGCACTAGCATTCTTGTTTTCTACTCATCTAAGATATGCCTATCTCTCTGCCTTGCTATAAATACCATCTGCAGCCATTTTTCCCATAACTCACCAAAAAACTTGATTATATCTGCAGTGATCTCATCTGAACCTCCTGCTTTCCCTGACTTCATTTTCCTCGGGGCTGACCATACTTCTTCTAGGATGGGTTCCTCCTCTTCTCTCATTGTAGGCTGAGTCTGGGTCAGTCTATTTATTGTGGGTTTGTCTTTATTCAGAAGCTACTGGAAGTACTCCTTCCATCTGTCTTTGATGTCTTGTGGGCTGGTGAGCAAGTTGTTGCTGGCATCCTTTATGAAGGGTGTCTGGTGGCTATCTTCTTTATCTTTCTGCCCCTGCATTACAACCTGATACAGTCTCTTTGTGCTATCTAATAAGTCACTTTACAGAAAATGGAAGAGTGCCTCTGATGCCTTGTCTTTTGCTATTGCAACTATTCTCTTAGTCCCTTTATTAGACAACCAGTATTCTTTCTTTCTTTCTTTGTCTGGTCCATATTTTATAACTCCTGTTTTTTCCCGCATTCCTTTTTTTGGTGACTTATTAGCCTTCTGCACTCCAACACCAGCTTTCCTTGTGTACTGCTCTTCTAAGATAAACAACTGAAAATGAAATATACTGATTAGTGCAAACTGAATAACATTAAAACACAATTAATCCAGTAATAGATGCTGTTGCTTTGCAAATGCTCTATGGTCTACAAAAATACATACCTTGTACAGTAATACTGCATCTCACTAAAGACTTACAGTGCCTCCCCATGGCTGAATGTCCTGCCATCCTGCTGAGGTCAGTTACACAAACAGTTCTCTGTGAACAATTGCACATACTTAATGTCCAGAGAAAGACAAATCAGTTAAGCACTTCCATAGCACGAGACTACCAATCTTAACAATTGTTAAGCACCCCCCCTGCTTAACTTGTTAAGACTGGTATTGTGCTATGTAGTCAAATCTGCCAGTAATGAACTGAACATGACAGAGGCAGAATAAAAATCTGATTTCTTTCTGCCTGCTGTCTGTGCCAGTAATGTGTCCTTGACTTTTTGTAATATAAGGAGATGTGTTACACTGTCTTTTTAATAGTGCTCGCTAAGTGCTTTATAGCTTTGAAAGCAGAAAAACACAACACTTTTTTTTCTGTAACTATTAGTATATGGAGCGCATAAGGCTTTATGTGCTACAAAGAATTATAATTGAGTCTCTAAACATAACCCTTTATTATGTGTTTTCAGTATAGAGCCAAGATTCACCTCTGAATTTTTTGGCATCTATATCTCAAAAACATAATAAGCCAGTTATGATAAGTGATCCACTCATAATCCCCTATATTATCCACAAACATGAAAAAACATAACCACTGTAAGTATAACACACAAAGATTGAATGTTTTCTTCTTATATTCTTTAAAATCTTTTAAAGAATATAAGACAAAAGCTCTCAACCTTCATGTGTTGTATTTACAGTGTTTATGGATTTTTTTCTGTTTGGGGATAATAAATATGTTTTGTGTTTCGTGGCTAACTTCAGTGATTTTAATGATACTGAACTCAACATTTTACAAAGTTTTAATTTTTGGTTTTACTGAGTATTCCGTTGAGATGATGTCTTTTGGTTTTGTGGTGTATTTCTTGTCCAGACAGCTGCCTGCAACTTAATGCTTAACAAAAAAAGCTTCTAACAGCCTTGTTGGCCAGCTTATAGAAACTTTGCATACAGACTTTAGGAAAACCCAATGCTCAACACCTTCAAAACCCAACTCCTTAACTGTTACAAGGCCTTACCCATCTGCCACTGTGACTCTGGCTGTCACTTTTTCTTTCGAGTATTTATCCTTTGTCTTCTCCAGGGATACTTAATAAGCTGCAGTTCTTGCGTGCCTAGGATTTTCCTATCCACACCATGTCTATGCGCTCATTTTTGTTTATTTGATCTTGCGATGTTTCTTTGACAGTCACTGTGTTTTCACTGCTTCGATATTTTTTGCATCCTTTAGTCCAGTGCCCTTTGACATGTCTTCTTACTTCCTTAGCTGGCTTCTCTGACTATGCCATGCAATGCCTATCCTAATCCTTGTCACCAAACATACTCTGTATCATCAATAAATCTTATTAACCAACTTATATCAAATTTTTTCAGCAGTAAGGTCATCTTAGTAATAGCTTTTTGCCCTGAACTAAATCTGGTGCATAATGTTATAATTGCTGCTTTTTACAAAAGTAATGTAAATGATGAATTCATTCAGACTCTGTTTGTAAAACTGTTTGAGTTTATTGCTTGCCCAGATACTAATTTGAAGATAATTCAATGAAAAGTTCTCCATAAAAATGTTATAAGTACGTGTT
>NC_056726.1:307944386-308076886 GCF_019279795.1 Protopterus annectens
TGTTATGTTTTTCTATTTCCTGCCTTTTTAAGGCTTCTAATGCACATTTCTCTCCCCATCATCTGAACTGCCTCTAACTTGTTCACTTTGCTAATAACAGTGAGGTTTCAGAAGCAGCACACAGTATTGTATATTAAGAGTTATCAACTGCATTTATGGGGGATAATATATATTTTTATTGTTATACCTCATGACCAGCATTTTAGTAACCTTAATTGCAGTTTTAATAAATTTCTTGCTTGCCTTTAGGTTATGTAATATTTCCTCAGTGGTCATTATTACTTCCATCCTTAGCTGTGTACACCTTCCCTGATTTTTATTTCCAAATGTGTTTTGCATTTTTCGTTTCTCTAGTCTTCTTGCAAATTCTCTTAGCATATTGCACAAAATTTCTGTTTCATAACATTGTGTCATCAGTAAAAAGGGCAAACTTTTACTTACCTATTTTCCACATTACCATTTATAATGACCCTGAAAAAGATCATCCCCAGTGCTGTATCCAATGGCATCACAGCCATCACGTGCTTTCATCTAAGTGGATTGCCTTTATGATGACTCTAAGTGTCCTATTGTCCTGCCAGTATTGTGTCCACATTACCAGCCTTGAACTATCTAGCAACCCCTGCAAGTCATCCTGCTTTGCTCCCACCTACTGTGCTATTTCTGTCATTGTAAGAAAGACAGTATAACAAGCCAAATATCCCAGGCAAATCAATATAACTGGTGTTTTGTGGTAAGTGGTTTCAAGTTGAAATAGCATTTTGTCATACATTAGAAGTGTATTTACTGTACTTTTATGAATTCATGTTGATCTCAGCATTTTTCTGCAGACAAACATATTAGCTGCCTCACCCCCTCACTCAGATATACAGTGGTATGTCACCGCAGATAGCAGAGCTGCATGGGATATAGTGCCTTTATTCAAGTCTGTTTTCTGTGATGAACCATTTCATGGAGATTTGAAAAAGAAAACATGAAATGAAATACCTTGGTGTTGTGGGGTACATACCTCCATGCAGAGAGTTTTGCACCCTGCATTCTCTAACTTGATATAAGCTACCCTAACTTCATTCAAAATATACAGCCAATTGCATTTCACACAACCTTTGACGACATTAGCAAGTTTCAATGAAAAGATTAGCCATGTAATCAGAACTTTGCTAAGAGTATGATTACTATTATATCCATCCATAATCCCTCCACAACCCCTTTTTCCCATTTTTGTACATGGGGTCAGGGTATCACTTTAACAGTGACAATCACCTAGAGCCAAGGTTTACATGGCTGTCCAACTTGAAACGAATGCAGCTTCACTGCAAGTCTAGTCAAGCTAAAATGTGCCACTCATGATGCTAAGCCGATTTACTGCTTGACTTTTATTACACTGATGTACGTTTGGTACAGCGTGCTGCTGATGCTAAGCCGATTTACTGCTTGACTTTTATTACACTGATGTACGTTTGGCACAGCGTGCTGCTGATGCTAAGCTGATTTACTGCTTGACTTTTATTACACTGATGTACGTTTGGCACAGCGTGCTGCTTCTCTTCTGCATGGCCCCCCCTGCCTATTATTCTACATCTGCTGCAGCTGCCCTTCCTGAATCCAGGTAATTGCGGCCCTCTGTCAGCAGGGGTTAATAATATGCTCTGTAATCCTCATTACTGCCGTTCATCAGTATACAATTCCGTGTCCCAAAAGTATTGAGAAATGCATGCAGGTTGTGTAAGCAGAGTTTTTACCTTGTTTCATCTGCTACTACTTAGAATCTATCACTTTTTCTGCCACACTGCCAATACCTTCCTGGGTGATCAACAGGTATTCATATCACATTGTATCAATGAACACTAAGAGATATTTTACATAGTCTGTCCTCTGTATACAGCTAACATTTTGTAGCTTCCCTGCCTGCTTATATCACCCTCATTCCACACTCCCCACATATTATCCAGCACTCAGCATTCAGCATCAGCAATGTCAGACAATTCTACGTATCCAACATGTATATGAAATAATGACTTATTAGGTTACTCTCTATCTGTAGTTACACCTTATCTGCTCCCATTGTTCCCTGCTTAGGTCCATACATGGGCACTGACCAGCTGTAACCCTTAAAAGTGTGCATGGTTTGGTGGTATATAGAACAAAACTGCAGCAGGTTATTATTGGACAGCCCTCTCATATCTATTGCCAGCTCTCTCCTATGCCTCTCTCCTATTAACAAATGTCAGCTCCTCTCTTTTAACAAACCCAACATTGTTATAATAAAATAGCAACATTTGCAACCCACCTTCCAAGTAAAAAATTATTGTTGCCCAACACTCAACCAACTAAATTGGTTGGAATTCCCCAGCTTTCAAAAATTCAATCAACTTAAATGGCACAAAGTATATTTCATTACTCAAACAAATGTCCAGTACTGAAGACAGTAACACTATTGTACTCCCATCTAGATCTCTCAGGTTTAAGGACACATATCTTGCCCAAGTCCAGAGACCAAACATATGAGGTGTAATCCTTGTATGTATCCAAATGTTAGAACACTCTACCACAAGACCTAAGACAAATTATAAATCCAAACTACTTCAATGCAAACCATAGGACCTTTCTCATGGATTCCAAACTATGATCCTCCCACTCTTCACCTGGCTAAATTTTTCGTGTCTATATCATAACATCGAAGTTCTCTAACATCGAATGTTATTATATCGAACCCTAAACACCGAAGTGTAAAAACATCGAACAGTCAGAATAGTAAATTTTTTCCCAGGGAAAAAATCTGCTATTCCGAGAAACATACACACAGCACAAACACACACAAAAAACAGCCATCCTCACACATACACTTAAAATCCTACACCTAAACTAAACTTTACATACAGTACTAGCTATCCACGTACCTTAACCCAGCCGTAACCCTAAGGTCCGTCACTATCACACACTCACCTCACCCGCGCCCTAACCCTAACTCACCTAACCCGCCCCCTAACTCTAACTAACCCGCCCCCTAAATCTAACTCACCTAACCCGCCCCCTAACTCTAACCTACACACAATCGCACACTTACCTGACCCACGCCCTAACCCTAACTCACCTAACCCGCCCCCTAACCGTAACCTACACACAATCGCAGACTTACCTGAACCCACGCCCTAACACTAACGTCCACACAACCGCACACTTACCTGACCTGTTCCCTAACTCTAACTCACCTAACCCGCCCCCTAACCCTAACCTACACACAATCGCACATTTACCTGAACCCGACCTGTAACGCTCCAACATATTGAACGCTGAAAACAGCGAAGCCACAGCAACGGCCCACCAAATTCTTTCCCTGGGAAAGAATTCGATGTCCTGCACCTTCGCTGTTTTCAGCGTTCGACATTATGGGTTTGATATTATAACATTCGATGTTAGAGAACTTCGATGTTATAATATAGACCCAAATTTTTCTAAAACTCTATTCGTATGTCTTTTCTTGTAGTGTCTCTTTTGGTCTTCTTGTATAATCTGAGCTTCTGGGCTTTCACCAGAAGAACCAGTAACTTAGCCACACCTGTAAGTTCTTACCAAACAAACTGCTACCTAGTAGTAATGCTGTACACATATTCTATTGCATTTGTCTATTAACCTAACGGAAGTTCCTAACATTGTCATTGGTATGTAATAAAACTAAAATACAACTCTGCATAATGTAATGATTTCTAGTTCAGTTTTTTTTCATTCCTTGTATTGCATTGTATGATTTCTTAACTGTGGAGTACTTCTCCCAAGGCCTCCACTGAAAAGGGGCCTGTCATGGCCCAATCAAACTTTCTTGGTAAACAAATGCTAATCAATCAATCAATCAATAAATAAATAAATAAATACAATAAATAAGGCAGCATTTATAGTTTACTAAAACATAATATTTACAAAGCAACAAATTAAAACTGATAGTCTGATGTAAGATGAAAACCTTTTACTTAAATCTTTTCTCATCCTACAATGAGTTGGCTGTATTTGTTTGGTATCTCATTGTGCAGATATGTTGTGTATTTGACTGCCCATGTGTAGGTTGACATGTACAAATACACAATACTTCTTGTCAGGATGCACCACAGTTGGTTTTGACATGTTCTGCATGTGACTGCCCATGGGTAAGGTTGCTCCCCCTAAGAGTCGACCCAGTGGTCAGGGATCTGGGTACGTACATAGACAGTAGCATTAACTTTGACTACCATGTAGCCACAGTGGTGAGGAAATCCTTTTATGCTGCACAACTTATAAATAAGGGCATGGCATCTAGGTCCAAAGACATCATTATCCCTCTGTACTCCGACCTTATCAGACCAGTCATAGGTCCATAGGTTAGTACAAGGCTAATTGCCCTTGTGGGCCATTTTTAGCCTAGCCAGTTACCCCATGTGAGAATCAAAGCCTGCACCTTGTGTCTGTAAGGTAAATACCTTAACCTTTATGCCAACCTTCTACACCCTCTATGTACATCATAGAGTATAATGCTCCCTTTCATATGTACCTGACCAGGCATATTCAGCATCTAGAGCAACCTCAGAGGTTCCTTACAAAAATAATACAAGGCATAACAAGCCTGCCTTATGCAGAGCACCTTAAAGCCCTTTCCCTCTACTTGGTCTCCTATAGACTGCAGAGGGGGTGATCTGTGCCTGGCTTTCAAGGCATCTGTAAACCAAACACTTATGAATCTCCTACATATTCATAAGTCAAAAAGTACCAGAAATACTAAGTCTAGGGATCTGAATTTTGTCTGTGACATAAACAAAACATGCTGGAGAGACACAGATATGTCCCAGAGATTGCCTCTCCTATGGAACAGGCTTCATATCCATGTGAAGCTGAGTTAATCTATTACCCAGTTTAAGCACAATTGTTTATCAGAAACATGGGAGCCAGACCCAGGGTGAATTTTTGATTTTCCATCCATTGGTCAAGGTGAAGCTTATAAAGAGTTAGGGATGGAGAGCCTCTTCCAGAGCATGGGGATCTTCTCACATCTGTCTCACCAACATGTCTTATTTATGTCACAAGCAAAATTTAAATCCTTATATCTAGTGGTTCTGATCCTGTTCATTTTGCTGATGTGAAAAGGTCCTTCAAAACTGGATCCAAGGATGCCTTTAATGCCAGGCATAAATCATCTCTCAGTAACCTGTAGGAGATGGAGTACAGAGATAGGGCCTTAAAGTGATCTGTATAAGACAATGTGTTTATATCTTGGATTCTCCTGGTAAGGAACCTTTGTAGGTGTTCAAACTGTTGCATATGTTTGCTCAGGTATATGTTGAAGGGGGCATTATACTCAATAATGAGTCTGATAAGGGTTTATAAAATATCACTATGACTTCCTTAAACATGGTTAACCCCTCCCATCTCTTACTTTTTCTATCTCTGAAGTCACTGCAACTCTGAGAAATAATAAAATATGACGTACTATTTCTATGGAATACTGTGATTCTGGGGGTAAGAAATAGTCAGTAAAATGCAATCTTATAAATATTCCTGCAATATATAGCAAGCAAATGCAAACAAAAAAACAGAACATAGAGCATCTGCAATCAGTCTAACAGCCTAAGAGAATCTACCTCAAGCACCCGAAAGCACTCAAAGGGATACTTATGACAGACCAGATTCATTAATGCCTACACTAAGTGTACCCTAAGTGTACACCATTCAGAGTGAATAGACAACACAGACATAGCTCCCACCTTCTTCCTTTTAATTTCACTTTTCCTACTGATTTTCTTGCAACCTTAAATATTGTGGGGGATTCATAAAGATTACCACAAGGTGTACACTATGTCTACACTTAGTGCAATCTTTCTGAGTGACTAGACAACACAAAAAATGTGGTAGGGATGTTCTTGAATACAGATACATTTAGTGTTTGAACTCTATTGCAAATTTTTAAGAAAATGTGGAAACAAAAGATGAGTAGGGGTTTATACACGCATGCATACTGTGTCGGATGCCTGAAGAAGTACATATAGAAAATGGAGTTAAAAGACAGCACTTCCTGTAACACAGTTATCTAAGATAACCTTTAATATACTTTATTTTTAAAGTATATATTACTTGCTAGGACTATTCATATATAGCAGTATATATAATTTCACTATATGAAGGCAGGTTTATCAGAAGCAACACAAGCTAACTTTAATAAAGTGTTCTGATCAATCATCAAGCAAGTTATGAGCATAGTAACCAGTATGTAATATCAGCCCCCCCAAAAATCCTGTAAGAATATGAAACCAAAGAAAGTTAGCCATTTAGAGTCAGATGAATTTACTGATATAAGAAGTAGGTGATAACGTAGGAGTGAACACATTGAATCCTAACTTGCCTTATGACAATTTTTTCACTGATTGTGGAGGTGGATAACTTTCATTTCATTCCTGAAAGAGCTAATGTGTTCGACAGCAATGGTCTCATTGCTTTTTGCAGTTCTAACTTTTTGGAAAATTATCTGAAACCAAATGAGCTTACTTCCTTTCCCTGTGATCAAATAAAACATACATGCACAATAATTTAATTTGTTCTACTGCAAAAATATTCAGTCACATATAAAAGCTGACAGATCAGTTCAGAAGTAGTGACCAGGAACTTGTAGTCCAATAGGCCCGCCGCTGTCCATCCTGCTGGTTCCAGCCACCAAATTCTATGATTTGTGTCCTCCCTTACTATATAGATTCAAAGATTCAAAGAAACTTTATTGTCATTTTAGGACAGCCTAAATGAAATTACAAATGTCAGCTCATGGGAGAAATGCAATTCAAATAACATAGATACAGCAGTATCAGAGAATAACATAAGAAAGAAATTAACAACACATATGACATGCAAGAGGTAGTTCCCATTACAAAACCACACTTGATACCCATTATCCAATGATAAATAAATAAATAAATGCCCACCACAAAACCCCTTCAGAGTTAAGATAGAGAATAAATAGAGACTAGTGAATAGCAGCTGTTTAGTCACCATATTGCACTTGTTAACCTTAGACGTGACTCAGTATAGCCATCATATTGCATAATAGTAATACTGGCAGTAATTGCTCAGAGCAGCAGGATTAAATGAAAAAAAGAGGCTTCAATGTATCAGGTATTATGGTTGGCGTCCAAGTTAATAAGTCTCACAGCTGTAGGATACAAACTGTTCCTGAATCTGGTAGTCCTACAGCGGTAGCTGCTGTACCTCCTTCCAGAGAACCACTTGTGGGATGGATTGGTCAAATCAGCCAGTATTTTATATATTCTCTTTCTTGCTATTGTAAAGAAAAGCTCCTGAAAAGAAGGGAGGATTGTGGCCTCACCACCCTCTGTATTTCTTCTTCTCAGCAACTGTGCAGTTGCTGAGCCATGCTATGAAATTGCTAGTGAGGATGGTCTCAATAGTACCTCTGTAAAAAGTGATAAGAGCATACAGTGGGAGCCTTGCCTTTTTGAGCTTTTTCAGGAGATGAAACCTCTGTTGAGCCTTCTTGACTATATGGTTAGTATTAACAGTCCAGGAGAGGTCATCCAAAATGTGAAGGCCAATGAACCTGGTTGTTTTGACTTTCTCTACTACCTCCCCTTTGACAGTGAATGGTTGGTGAACTGTTGCCTTTCTCCTGAAGTTCATAATCGTGTCTTTGTTCTTATTAACATTCAGGTCCAGATTGTTCCTGTCATACCAGGCTTTCAAAGTGTTCACCTCATCCCTGTAGTTACGTTCATCTCCACCACTAATGAGACCTACAACTGTGGTATCATCAGCAATTTTTATAATGTGATTTGAGTTATGTTTTGCAGTACAGTCATGTGTGAGGATGGTGAAGAACAAGGGGCTGAGCACACAACCTTGGGGAACACCAGTATTCTGGACTATGTGTTGAGAGGTGTTGTTTCCAGTGCATGTCCACCTGGGGTTTACCAATCAGAAAAATCAAGAGTTACATAGGTGCTTGTTTATCCTGAGTTTCACAAGCTTATCCATGCATTTCATCAGTATCACAGTGCTGAGCTCAGAACTGAAGTTGATTTACAGCAGCCTTACATAGTTGTTCTTCCTTCTAGGTGTTTTAGTGCAAGGTGTAGTGTGACTTATATCGTATATGCAGTTGATCTATTTGCCTGGTATGCAAACTGGAAAGGATTGAAGGACTTAGGCAGACCTGCAGATAGATGTTTCTTCACAATCCTCTCAAAGCACTTCATGAATTTGAGGTTAAGGTGACTGGTCTGAAATCATTGAGGCAGGTAGGGTTGGGTTTCTTTGGAAATGGGACAATGCTTGTTTCCTTGAAACACGAGGGTACTTTCTCCATAGCAGGGGATGAGTTGAAGATGTCTGTCAGTACCAGACATAACTGATCAGCACACCCCTTCACCACCTTGCCAGGTATGTTATCTGATCCAGCAGCCTTCCTAGGATTCACCTTCTTAAGCTGAAGTCTCACCTCCTTGGAGTTAACAAATACAGTAACCTTGTATAGGAAAGGCGCATCAAAAGCCACAAACACAGTAAATACTAGAGGCCATATTAGCTCCATTAGTAACAATTCAGACCTCGATGCTTTGCCAGAGATGGTCTTCATCTGTCACTTCTGGGATTTCGGCTACTGGCTAAGGCTCTTGCCACCCCCACAGTGCCTTGTTTAGGCAGTGTCTCAAGGACAAAATTCCTGACATAAAAACTCCATCTAAAAACAACCTCAAGGTTATGCTGCTAGACGCTAGAAATCTTAACATGAGACTGCACTCACTGGAAGCAGTCCACACCTTGGAAGATGCAGACATTTGTGCATTCACAGAGATCTGGTTCAAGGCTGTTGAGAGCACCCCAGCCATATCAGTTTACACCCCTTTCTGCACGATCAGATCACAAACTGAAAGCATAAAAACTAAAGAAGGAGGTGTATCAATTTTCATTAAAGATAAATACACCACCAGATTGGTCAAACAGCATGATTCCCTGGAGATACTTCAGGTGCAATTAACTGATGGTAGAACACCTGTTTAAGTCATTGCTAGCCATAGGACCCCCTCCATGAATCAGGAAACCCACTCTGCCTATTTGGAGCTACTTGAGTTTATCAAGATACATCCAAACACCATGGTTTAGGGTGACTTTAACTACCCATCCATTGACTGGGTAAATTACTCATGATCAAACTCACTTGCCCAAAGGTTCCTTGACTTTGTTAACTCCAATGCCCTGGATCAGCTGGTTGAAATCCGCACAAGGGATACCAACATCCTGGATCTGGTGCTTACCAGTATGGAGGACCACTGTAGCGCCCCCACTGTGAGGCCTTCCCTGGTGAGATCTGACCACAAATTGGTCTCATTTGAAGTAACTATGACACCTGCCCCCCCCCCCCCCCCCAGCAGCAATTAAACTAAAAAACTTCTCCAAAGCAGATTATAACCTCTTATGGGATGGTGTAAATAACTTCTCTGCACCTCCCCCCTCAGATGGAACTGGCAACTATGCTTGGGTCTACACCAGTGCTCTATGCAAACACCTGTATAACTGCATTGACTTACCTGTACCTGATAGGACCAAAACAAGCTCCTCAAGGAAGAGCAAACCTTCCTGATAGACAACTGCCATTAACAGGCTCTACAATAAGAGGAAGAAATTGCTATTTAAGAGTAAGAGGGAGCAAGCCCTAAATTGGAAACACTCCCTCATCAGCTTAAACAAGTGAATAAGACTTCTTGTGAAGTCCTCCAAAGCGAACTATGAATCCAAATTAGTTTCCTCAACTAAAGACAACTGCAAGGCATTCTCTAGTTACATCCGTAACCTAAAAGGGAAGACTCAGATTTGTGCCAAACTGGTAGTTAATGATACCACATATACTGAGCCTGTGGACACAGCTAACCTGTTGGCCAACAGGTTCTGTGAAAACTTCACTCCCCTGTCCTCACCACATGTACCCCATGACATCCCTGCCACCTGTCCCCTACCTAATCTCTAAAGAGCAGGTCATTAATGCCATCTCTAAGGCCAGAAACACAGCATCTATGGGACCTGATAACATCCCAGGCCATGTCCTACATGGGCTCTAACAAGAATTAGCAACACCGTTGGATACTCAGTCATAGTCTAAGCAACAGCTTTGTCCCAGCTGATTGGAAAATGGCCACCATTATTCCCTTGCAAAAAGGTGGTGCTTCCACTGACCCTGGGAACTATAGACCTATTAGCCTGACTAGCCTTATCTGCAAAACCATGGAGTGAATCATCATGGACCTTATCAACAAAGATATAGGTAATCTCCAAACACTTGACCCTACTTGGTTTGGATTTGTCAAAGGGAGAAATGTCTGTTAAACCTGGGAGACTTCATTGAGACAGTCAGCAAGGGCCTGGATGAGGGGAAATCTGTGCATACAGCCTACCTAGACTTAGCCAAGGCATTTGACACTATCCCCTACTCAGGCATCATTGACAAACTCACCAGCTAGGTATCAACTGTTATATCATTACATGGGTCACTAAATGGTTCACTGATAGAACCCATATAGTCAAAATAGGGGAATCCATCTCTAATAGCAGAACTGTAACCAGTGGTGCTCCACGAGGATCAGTCCTGAGACCTCTACTGTTTGGAATCTACTTCTCCGAATTACAAACAAAAACTAAAGGTCTGTGGCTTACAAAGTTTGCTGATGACTGCAAATTGGGAGCAATCATAGAATCTGCAAATGATGTCACTATCCTACAAGAGGGTCTTACACAAACAAATGATGGGTGCCAAAGTCATGGCCTTAAACTCAATGCAAAAAAAAAAGTATTATCATCCCTTTTGGTAAAGGCAATGTTCATAATAACTACCACATCAATAGCAACACATTTAGTACTCAGTCAGTGGTGAGAGACCTGGGCACACAGGTTGACAGCAAGCTTTACTTTGACCTCCATGTCTCCACAGTGGTAAGAAGGGCATTCTATATTATATATATATCTCATAAGTAAGGGCATTGCCTCCAGAAAAAAAGAAGTTATAACCTCCCTGCCATTGCAAACTTCACCCCCTGCCCCCCCTTGTCCCCCTCAAAGGCCCATTCAACATCCCTGATACTTGTCTCACACCTCACAGCTCCATAGAATAAGTGTCAAAGGCCCTATCCAAGGTAAAGAACACAGCTTCTGTGGGACTTCATAGTATTCCAGGCTGTATTCTGCAATATCTCCAGCAAAAACTAGCCTCACCCTTGAGCACCCTATTCAACCATAGCCTAAGTACAGGCTTCATTCCAGCAGAGTGGATAACTGCCATTGTCATCCCTTTGCACAAAGGTGGTGCCACTAATGACCCTGGAAACTATTGCCTCATTAGCTTGACAAATCTGATCTGTAAGGCCATGTAGCATATTATTATGGACCTCATAAACAAGGACATAGGCAATCTCCAAGCACCTGACCCCACCCAGTTCAGATTCATCAAGGGCAGATCTTGCCTGTTGAACCTGGTTGACTTTTTTGAGACTGTCTCCAAAGCATTGGATGAGGAAAGTCAGTGTGTTCAGCTTATCTTGACTTGGCCAAAGTCTTTGCCACAATCCCCCACTCAGGCATCATTGAAAAACTAACAGAACTTGGCATAAATCCCTATCTCATCAGGTGGGTGGCCAACTGGCTCACTGATAGGACCCACAAGGTCAAAATAGGTGCCACTACCTCCAACAGCAGACCTGTCACTAGTGGAGTCCCCTAGGGATCTGTCCTGGGACCCCTATTGTTTTGGCATTTACTTCTCAGAGGTCCAGCCAAAGACAAAAGGCCTGTGGCTGACCAGGTTTGCAGGTGACTGTAAGTTGGATGCTGTCATTGACTCCCCAAATGATGTTAACATACTTCAAGAGGGTCTCACAGCAACAAATTACTGGTGCCAAAGTTATGGCCTTAAGTTAAATGCACAAAAATGTATTATCATACCATTCAGCAAAAACATGGCCCCTCCTACTGATTACCACATTAACGGCAACACCCTAAGCACACAACCTTTGGTGAGAGACCTAGGCACACAAGTTGACAACAATCTCACATTTGACCATCATGTAGTTGCAGTGGTCAGAGTAGCCTTTTACTTGCTTCATCTCATAAGTAAAGGGATTGCATCCAGAAAACAAGGAGGTTATTACCAATCTGTACTCTTCCCTTATTAGACCAATAATTGAGTACAACGTACCATTTGGTATGTACCTCTCCAAACACGAGTACCAACTGAAAAGGGCACAGAAATACTTCACTAAGAGAATCCATGACCTCCAACACCTGTTCTATGTGGACAGACTCAAATCACTATCACTCTACTCAGTATCAAATAGATTGCTCAGAGGTGATCTGTGTCTCACCTACAAGGCAATCTCAGACCCTGCTCTACTTGAGATCCTCCATATCCATAAATCTAACTCTTCACGTAGTGCCCAATTGAAAAGTTTAAATCTTATGTGTGTCATTAACAAAACCTGCTGGAGAGACAGGTTTGTCTCCCAGAGGCTGCCCTGTCTCTGAAATAGACTCCCCATACATGTCCAACAAATTACATCACTAACCCTCTTCAAGCGCAACCTTGATGAGTGGATGGGCAACCACAAATTTGTCCCAGGGGTTCCACCTGTGTCCTTCACTGACAGGGGCAACACGTGCTGATTGAGGTTTCTTTTTTGGGGGTAAACTCTTGGCTGGGTTTGTAAGGGCCCCAGAGCCATTAGCCTAGCAATCTCCTATGATCCTATGTATTTTTCCCTCATCAGGCCAATAACTGAGTACAACGCCCCTTTTGGTATGTACATTTCCAAGCACCTGCAGCAATTGGAGACACCACAAAGGTTCTTCAGAAGGAAAATTACAGGTCTTCAGCATCTGTCCCTTGTGAATCATCTGAAATCCCTATCACTTTATTCTGTTTCATACAGACTACTCAGAGGTGATCTTTGCCTTACATATAAGGCAATCTATGACACTGTTTTATTGGAAATGCTGCAGCTCCATAATTCAAATGGTACTCAGTTTACTCAATCTAAAGACCTTTCTTTTTGTTCTATTGGTGAAATTAATAGAAAGCTTGAGGGACAGATTTGTCTCCTAGAGGTTACCACACCTTTGGGACAGACTCCCACTTCATGTCAAATAGAGCACCTCCTTGGCCCTCTTCAAATGCAGTCTGGACGATTGGATAGGTAACCATAAATTGACCCCAGTAGTTCCATCTGTGTCCCTCTTGGACAGAGGCAATAGGTGCTGATCATGGAAATAAGGGTAGAACTTGCCTAGTCTTGTAAGGGCCCTACAGCCATTAGCCTAGTAACTTCCTATGATCCTATGACTGAATAATGTCAGCCATTATCACCGGCATCCTGGAAGACCACTCCCACCATAATCCTTCTGGCTGATATGTTAGTATCTTAGTGGCATAGTGAAGTACCCCAGACTTACTCATTATAAACAATAGATTTTCTCCCCAGGAGAAAGGGAGAAGGGGCTATCTTCCAGCCCAGTCAGACAATCCTGGCCAACACATTGGTATTAATAAGTCTTCCTCTATAACTCAACTGGAATCTATAAAAACCTTTAAATCTGCACAAAAAAGCTACTCCCTCAATAATCATATTTGTTCCTGTGACCATATGTCTAAATCACCATAAACTAAGTTAATCATCCACTTTTTCCTTCCTTCCTTCAAATTATATCTTGCTAGCTTCTCATTGAACCTTGAGAACTCCTTCCTTCTCAGCATTTAATATCTAATTTTACTTTATCTTACTAACTACTCATAGTCCTAGCTCTGAAGCTGCCTAATTTAATTTAAAGAAATGCCTACCTTGAAGTATTCTACTATCTGAATGATCTTTGTGTCAATTGATTGCATGTTATTATATAAATATGTTCATAGGTTCATAGGTACATAGTAGGCTATCAGCCCTGGGGCCTATATAAGCCTAGCCAAAAAGGTTCCCTGGCTTTTGCCACCCAAGAAAATTATTTTCCTGTGTTCCTGTCGAGTAGTGCCACAGAAGTGATCCCCGGGGTGAATTTTCTATTTCCCATCCAGTCATCAAAATTTTTCTTAAAGAGGGCCAATGAGGACCTTTGCTTGACATGAATTGGTAGTTTGTTCCAGAGTATGGGAAATCTCTGGGACAGGCATCTATCCCTCCAGCATGTTCTGTTTATTGTGGTGACAGGGTTTAGGTCCCTGGAGCATGTGGTATGGAGAGATTGGGATTTCTTTAAGTGTAGCATGTCCAACAGCTCTGGGTTCGACATAGATATGTATGTTAGGCAGAGATCACCTCTGAAGAGGTGATATGTGATGGAGATTTTTTGAGATGGCCTGTGTATGGCATCTGTTTGAGGCTGGTAATACTCTTAGTGAGGTATTTCTGTGGTCTTTCCAATTGTTGTAGGTGTCTTGTGAGATACATGCCAAATGGGGCATTGTACTCTATAATGGGTCTGATGAGGGATGAGTAGAGAAGAACAATAACCTCCTTTTTTCTAGAGCAGAACCCTTTTGTGATGCAGTGTGCCACGTGGAAGGATTTCATGACTACTATGGTGATGTGGTTATTAAAGGAGAGACTACTGTCCACCTGTGTCATGAGGTCTCATCACACTTTTGGTGTTTAGTGAGCTACCGCGTATGTGGTAGTTCATGGGTAAAAGGGATGACAATGCACTTCTTGACATTGAGCTTGAGGGCAAGACTTTGACACCAAGCATCTGTCTCTGTGAGGCCCTTTTGTAGAATGTCTACATCATTAGGTGATTCTATTATGGCTCCCAGTTTGCAGTCATCTGCGAACTTTGTTAGCCAAAGACCTTCTGTGTTGGCCTGTACTTCAGAGAAGAAGATGCCGAACAGGAGAGGACTCAGAACCGAACTCTGTGGGGCTCCACTTGTCACTGGTCTGAAGTCAGAATTGGAATCGGCTACTTTTACTGTGTGGGTTCTGTCAATGAGCCAGTTGGCCACCCATCTTGTGACATAGGGATTAATGCCTAGTTTAGTGAGTTTATCTGTAATTCCAGAGTGGCGGATGGTATCAAAAGCCTTGGCGAGGTCAAGATAGGTTGTGTGCACTACCTTGCCCTCATCCACGGCTCTGTGACTGCTTTAAAGAAGTCAGTCAGGTTTAGTAGACATGATCTACCTTTTACAAAGCCAAACTTGAGTGAGGTCCAGGGTTGGAGGTTACCTATGTCTTTGTTTATAACCTCTAAGATGATACGTTCCATGGCCTTGCAGACCAGGCTCGTCAGGCTAATGGACCAGTAGTTTCCGGGATCTGTGGTGGCATCCCCTTTGTGGAGTGGGATAACCGTCACTGTGCGCCATTCAGTAGGCACATAGGCTGAGGTGAGGCTATGATTGAACATGGTACTTAGGTGGGGTGCCAGTTTGTTTTGTAGTTCATGCAGTACGCAGCCTGGGATGTTGTCTGGTCCCATGGATGCTGTGTTCTTGGCTTTGGAAAGAGTGGTCTTTACTTGTTCATCCATGATTACAGGGGTTTGCATTCTTCCGGTATTAAGATGGGCCCTTTGGAGGGTGAGAGGGGGGTAAAGTTAGCACTGAACCTATCTGCCAGGATGTTGGCAATATCGCTTGGTTCTGTATATTTAGTGCCATTGTGCTGTAGCTCAGAGAAGATCTGAGTGTTGTCATTGAGATTCTTGACATAGCTACAGAATGCTTTGTGGTTGTCTTTGGAATCAGTGGTGATTTTGTTTTCATAACATGACTTTGGAGAATTTTATGAGGGATTTCAGCTTCTTGCTGAGGCTGACCAGGGAGTACCTCCAATCTTGGGATTTTACTCTTTTTGCAACAGCTTCTTCCTTCTGTAGTAGAGTTTGTTTATGGCAGGGGACCACCAGATTGGCTTCCTTTTTTTGGAGGATAGCATTTTGGTTCTGTTGGGGATGGCATGATCTGTGCACTCATGTATGTGCTTATACAGTACATTTGTGTAAGATTCAGCAGTTGTACCTCTATTTTCCATCTGCATGGGTGTTGTGAACTTTGCCACTTCTGTCTTAAGAAGCATGAAATTGGCTTTGGAGTAGTTTTTGATGGTGGTTTCCTTAATGGGTGGTGGGAGTGGGATATGGATACCTAGGGTGATTAGCCTGTGGTCGGATCTGGCCAGCGAGGAGTTGACCTCTGGCATGGAACACTGGTTACACATATTGGTAATGACCAGTCCAGGATATTGCTGCCCCTGGTGGGGGTGTGGATAAGCTGATCCAAGGCTTTGGAATTTATGAATTCCAGAAAACGTTGAGCGAATGAGTTGGTACATGAGTAGTTTTCCCAGCTGATGGTGGGGTAGTTGAAATCGACCATAATTAAGGTATTGGGTTGTACCTTAATATTTTCCAGTATCTTAAAAAATGAAGAGTGGGAGTCCTGTAGTTTGTACTAAACATTTGAAACTGGCTAATTTTATTTTTTTATTTTATTTTATTTTACATTTGTTTACCGGGAAAGTCCGGCTGGACACAGGTCCATTTTCAGTGGAGACCCAGGGTGACAATACATAAGAATAATTTCAGCACATATTAAAGTACAAATACAGCACACATAAGATAAATTTAAAGAACACATAACATCAGCTTTTAAAACCCACAATTATAAGGATAAGAACCTGCAATGTAGTAAACACATAGAAAATGTTTAAGGAAAAACATGCAATGTAGTAAAGATCTATCAGCCTATGGTAATTGTTACTGGCAATGCGCAATGGGTTGCTAGGTATACAATAGATAGTTCTTAGTTCTTAACAATAAGTACTAACAGTAGTGATACTCTCCGAAGTATGATTAGTATAACAGCCTTTCTAGGGTCACTGTCATAACAGTAACCTCCTTACAATGCATTGGTATGTATTAACCTGGTGAGTAACAGGAGCATAACCAGCTGTTTGAATACTGTTTTTTCAGGAGTTTTTTTTTAATTGTATAGTAGAGCTATTAGAAGTTATGTGGCTAGGTAGTGTATTCCAGATTCTTGCAATAGTGCAACCAAAGACAGACTTACCAGCATCGTTGTTATATTTGATGACCTTTGGGAGGTTCTGGTTATGAGATCTTAAGGTTTTAGTGGTAGTGTAGGGTTGAATTAACTACTGGAGTGCAGAGGTTTTATCAGGAAGTTAGTATAACTTGTGTGCTACTTACACTTGATAGAGTAGCAATAGTTGAGGCAGCTCAAGCCAGTTAAGCTGCTTAAGGGATAGACAGCGATGGGACCTACATGAGGCTTCTGTTGCGAACTTGACGATTTTGTTATAACAAGATTCCATTTTGTTTAAATCAACCTGGTGATTATTCAGGATTGGTGAAGCATAGAAGAGGATGGATAAGAGATGAGCTCTTGCTATTCTGGCTTTCATATGTCTAGTAAATTATAAGACCTCTATCTACATGCTTGCTTAACTAACTCCATTTATTTCTCCCCATTTTCAGTTCCCTATCACAAAGTGCTAAGTGGAGCTCCCGCAGGAATTGCATACCTAAAGGTCCTCTCCAATCTCCTGGTATCGGCTGATCAGAAATTCCACCTGCTACCTCCCAGGAAAACCCCTGCAACAGTGTATGTTTTTACATAAACAAAAAGCTGGTTTTGTGTAACCCTTTAGCCTTGCCTATCTGGTATGCACACTGGCCGGTCACTAGGTACCTGCCAAAATTACCCAACTTCTAGTCCCTATTTTACTCTAACTAGATATTTTACTGCTATCATTTCTACATCTACATGGTGAAATTACCCTGCCATAAAGTAAATTTAATTGATGAAACAGGCTCGGTCAGGTAGAACTATCAAGCAGTAAAGCTTACCTGCCTCATGCCACCCAACTGATAGTTTTTTGTAAATAACTGCTGTCTCGTGGTCTGAACCCGCTCCGTTCACTCAGTTAATTTGCTCACACACTCCCCTACCCTACTCCCAATTTCCCCCCACCCCCACTACTACTGAACTTATACTTCACCATAACCATACCCACCTTCCTCCAACTAATCCCAACCACACATTCACACCCTCCCAATTTACCTTTGGCACTCCTACTCCCAACATCTACATCCCACATAGTTGCACCCTTACATCCTCCACCCACCCCCCAAACAATGACAGACCTAAAACAAGCTCTACCACTTACCACATCCACTTCACTCCAATTCGTCTTATACAACCTCTCATCCTATAATACCCCCCTTCATTATATCACACACATTCTCTGGCATACCACCATCTATCAAACACATAGCCACCCATTTCATTCTCATGTAGCCCCAGCCCTCTTTCACACAACCATCAAAGACTATTATGCCCTTAGAATCCTCTCACAGAAAACTAAATCTCAACACTCACTGAAATTCATCAAACTCCTATTTAAGTTCTCCAAACTCTATCACTACCTACACAAACAACTAAGTCTAGCAGGGGACATACACCCCAACCCTGGTCCCACCAACACACAGCCTGCTATACCCCTTCCCACCAACACTCATCCTACACTACCCCTTCTACCCCAACCTAATCCAGCTATCATCCATCAAAGATCCAAATCATCCCTCCTCCTGCTCAACTTGAATGTAAGGAGCATTGCCAAAAAAACTCATGATCTATAAGCTTTACTATCCCACTACTCCCCAGATATAGTTACAGTAACAGAAATCTGCCTGAAACCCCACACTGACAGTAATGAGATCACACCCCCAGGCTACAAAATTCTACGTAAAGACAGAACAAATAAAAAAGGGGGTGGCATAGCAATCTTATACAAAGATTACCTCTCACTACAACTACACAACTCCTCTATCCCAGACTTAGATAAGGAAGAAATTATTATAGCTACATTAAAGATTAACTCCAGAAAACACCTAAACATAATAGGAGGATACATAAAACCTGGGAACAACACTTCCAGTGTTGAAAACCTGTTACAGTGGTGCTCCAACCAGCTCCCCCAAGAAACCATCATCATGAGAGACTTCAATATAGACTGGCTTCTATGCTCCTCACAAAATCCAGATATTCACATGAACCTTTATGGATTCTCCCAAATCATCACAGCTCCCACTAGAACCAACAAGGTCTCCAAACGAAAATCTACACTAGATTGGATTCTAGTAAACACATCTCACCTTGTATCCCACTCAGGCCATCTCCATGATAACCTGACTGACCACAGCCCCACATTTCTCCTTCGTGATCGTACCCACACAGCACACCAAACCACCTACCATACAATCAGGAATAAAAAATGTTTTAATCCCAACAACTTTATCTCTGCCTTAAAGAACTGCAACTGGGAATATCTAAAACGTATACCCCTAGATGACACAGTACTGTCTTTCAACAACACCTTTATTGATATCCTCAACACCTACGCACCACCAAGACATGTGAGAGTCAAAGCCAACTACACCCCCTGGCTAACCAAAGAAACCAAATCCCTACTAAAAGCCAGAGATAAAGCCTGGTCACAGTACCATAAAGACAAATCCGAGACCACTAAACAGAACTTCCTTGAATTTAGAAAAAAAGCCAAAAAACAAGTGAAAATAGACAAATCCAAGTACTACCTAACTGTCCAAGACAAGCACCAGAAACATCCACAAAAATTCTGGGCCGCAATTAAAAACCTATTACAACCAGGTAATATTGCTACTCCCGCTCCAAAAATAACTAATAGCAATGAAAACATAGCTACCTAATAGCTACCCAGTTCAACAACTTCTTCACAGAAACTATTCTAAATTTAGCCAACAAACTATCTAACAAAAATACCCCCCAGAATCAATCAATAGTTCACCCACACAACTCAACTCCACCCAATTTAAATTACATCTAATATCCACCAGCTACATCAAAAAGCACAGATAAAACTAAAACCTACAACCTTTGCTGCCGACAACCTTCCAACTGGCTATCTTAAAATTGCAGAAGCCATCTCCTATCCTATAGCTATACTCATTAACAGGCAGAAGCAGCATGTACCGTCCATCTGGAAAATATCACACATAATACCCCTCCACAAAGGTGGCATCTCACATGAACTTACTAACTACCGCCCCATTGCCATTCTTTCTCCCCTATCTAAGATCCTAGAAAGAATAGTACACACACAGCTCATGAACTACCTCACCTCACACAATCTACTATCTAGTACCCAGCATGGCTTTCGTCCTGCCCATAGTACAACAACTTCCCTGCTGACCTTCACCAACAAAGTCAACCAACTTAGAAACAGCTCCCAATTTGTATCAGCTTTATTCCTTGACCTGTCAAAAACCTTTGACATGGTCAACCACCACCAACTCATGAATGTTCTCTCCTCCCTAAACATTAATATCACAACCCTTAATTGGTTCTGCAGCTACCTAGCAGATAGGCAACAAGCCGTTCGTTGGCAACAAAGCCTCTCTCACACCCACCTAGTCACAATCGGGGTCCCACAAGGTTCCATCTTTGGACCCCTCCTATTCTCACTCTTTACCAACCAACTACACACTGCTACCCTAAATGCCAGCATAATTCAATATGCAGATGACTCAACCGTGATCTGTGCAGCCCCATCCATTACAGTCCTCCAAACCCTTACCCAAGACGCATTCCTATCAGTGGAAAACTGGCTAACCAGCTCCCACCTGATACTAAATCCAAATAAAACTAACCTCCTAATCTTTTCACCCACTAGGACTGCAAACCCCCCCCCCCCCGACCTTCAACATTTACCCTAAAATAACACCATTATAACTCCAACTACCCATACCAAACTACTTGGGATAGTAATTGATAACAATCTCAAATTTGACCTCCATGTAGATCAAACCATCAAAAAAGTCCATAAGAAGCTAGGCCTCCTGTACAGACATGCCCAATTTCTTACAACTACTACAAGAATCACAATGGCCAGAACCCACCTGCTATCTACACTTCTATACGCATCCCCTATCCTTATCAACCTACATAAATCAGACCTTAATAAATTAGAAGTCTGCTATAACAAAATATCCAAATTCGCCACTAAATCACCATACAGGTCACATCACTATCAATCTCTCAAACAGCTTGGTTGGCTTGAACTTCCACAACTCCTACACTTTAACCAGCTAAGTCTAGCCCACCAAATTCTACACCACCCAAACAAAACTCCACCCCTCAGACATCTAATCCAGCCATACTCTGCTCCTCAATTCCTCCGCTCTGACAATAAATACTTACTACAGGCGACTAGAGCAAAAAACTCAGCTGCAGAAGGCCTTTTCTCCAACTATAATTCCAAACTTTGGAACACCCTACCGACTTCTCTGGCCTCCATTACCTCATCAAAATAATTCAAATCATTCCTGAAAAAATCACCTTGCAAACTCCTGGCTCTGCCCCTGCATTCCCCAAGGATAAACCACACCCCTAACTCTAACTTCACTTTCTTACAATAACTAAATATGCTCTTTCTCTAAACTACCTTTTAACATGCACCTCCATGACAGCATAAATAAATGATTTCTCTGTATGTAAGTATGTATTGCAAAAGCTACTTATGAGCTTCATTACTACTGTAATCATAATGAAATGTCTTGTTTATATAATGCATATTTAATACTTTTTGAATTTGTTGTTTCACTTGAATACTTGACTGAATTCCCAATTTGTGTATATGCCATTGTTTATTAAAATAAATATTTGTCTGATTTTGGATATGTGTAATTTGCCAATGTATTACTTGGAGCTTTTCTCCTGGGCCTCCACTAAAAATGGGCATATGCCCAGCTGGACCTTCCCAGTAAACAAATGTAAAATAAATAAATAAATAAAATAAATAGTAATAAACTGTTTGTTCCTGTAGAGGAGCCCAAGCTTTTTGTTTACTTTCTTGATGGTTTGTGCCATGTGGATGTTGAATCTCAGGTGATTGTCAATTTCTACACCTAGCAGTTTAGTGGGTGTGGTAGGAGTGATTTGGATATTATCTTTGGAACTTATGCTAAAAGTATTGTATGATGGGGAGGCGGGGGCTACTTAGGCTGAAGAGAATAAGTTTTGTTTTTTCTTGGGATTAAGAATAAATTTGGAGTTAGTGAACCATTTTTTGGCAAAAGTAAAGTTATTTTGGGTTAGGGTATGCAGTTCTTTTATTGTGGGGGCAGCACATATAAGAGTGGTGTCATTAGCATATTGTACTACTAATGCAGTGAGTATGGAGGAAGAGAGCTGGTTGGTAAATAGAGAGAACAGCAATGGGCCAAGGATGGACCTTGAGGGACTCCTGGGGATACTGGTAACAGAGGGGACAGCTGGTTTTGCCATGGGACTGCTTGCTGCCAGTCTGATAAGTAGCTGTTGAACCATGATATGGAGGAGGAGCTAATATTTAGGGTGGACAAAGTTTCCAGAAACCTATTGTGGTTAACCATGTAAAAAGCTTTTGATAAGTCTAAGAATATGGATGATACAAATAGGCCATTGTTTCTGTAGTGGTTAACTATGTTAGTGAAAGACAGTAGTGCTGTGGTGGTGCTATGGGAGGGTCTAAAGCCATGTTGTGCTTTAGATAGTAGTTTTTTTTTTTTTTTTGGAGGTACTGCATTAGTTGAGTATGAACAACTCTTTCTAATATTTTAGATAAGGGAGATAGAATAGCGATTGGGTGGTAGTTAGTAAGTTCAAGGGAGTTACCTCCTTTGTGTAGTGGTATAATATGTGATGTTTTCCATAAGGTAGGTACCTTGCTCTCTGATAGAGACCTATTAATGAGAATAGCAACAGGATAGGCTATAGCTTCTGCAGCTATCTGAATGAAATCTGCTGGTAGGTTATCAGCAGCCAGAGTGGTTGGTTTAAGTTTACAAAGGAATTTAGATATAACCTTGGTGGACACAGGGTGTAGAGAAAAGTTGGAGGCATTGTTTGGCGTGTTGGGGTTGGTTTGGATAGTTGTCGGTATGGGGCTACTAGCATTATTTTGGGCATTGGCAAGGGTTTGCAGTGTTTCAGTAAAGTATTCATTAAATTGTATGGGGATATCATGATTGTTTACTAACACAGGGTTTGGAGTTGTGGATTTTCCTGGATGAAGTATAGTATTTATTGTTGCCCAGAATTTTTGAGGGTTGTGAACATATTTTCTTGTATGTTTTTGTAGTAGCTAATTTTGTCAATTTTAATTAGTTTTTTGGCTTTGTTATGGAGTTCTAGGTAAATTTGTCTCATAGTAATGGTTTTGTTTTTGTGGAATTGTATCCAAGCCTTGTCCCTTTCTTTCAATAAGTTCATAGGTTCATACTCATATAAACAGTACAATAAAATCAGTTAACAAAAAACTGGGATCCCATTACAGAATCAAACCCTTTCTTACACCAGTAGCTAGGACCGCTATAGCCAGAACTCACTTAATCTCCACTCTACTCTATGCTTCACCTATATACACTAATCTTTCTAAAAACAACCTCAACAAACTGGCAACATCCTATAATAATATTGCTAGATTTGCTACAGACTCTCCTTTCAGAACTCATCACTGTCTGAATCTAAAACAACTTGACTGGCTAGAATTTCTTAACCAGCTTCAATTTCACCAGCTTGCTATAACCCACAAGACCCTGTATCAACCTACCAACACTCCAATACTCTCTAGCCTCATTACACCTTACAATAATCTTAAGAACTTACGCTCCTCAAACAAACTGCTGATCAATACTTCCAGATCCAACAACTCAGCAGGTGACTCCCTGTACTCTAACACTGCTGGAAAACTATGGAATCTACTACCCACTGAACTCACAACTCAGACTTCTCTCTCACGTTTTAAAAGGAATCTAAAACTATTTCTCAATACACATTGGCTATGCTCCTGTACTAACCCTGACTAACCTTTTTCTTTTACACTAATTATCACTCTACATCTTTATAATCTTACCCTTAAAGAAGCAATATACCATGTTATTGCAAATAAAAATTATGTATATATGTATATTGTGCCCTCTCTCATACATTACCCTTTGCTGCTTACTGCTCATGCTATGCTCACTATGAGTATTGCATTTTGTACTTTTTAAAAACTAATGTTTTATGTAACAATAGCTGTTTTTTTTTAGTTTGATCTGTTATGACTTTTATATTAATTTTGTATGTTTCTTGGAGTTTTTCTCCCCGGGCCTCTACTGAAAATGGACATGTATCCAGCTAGACTAGCCCGGTCAACAAATGTAAAATAAAATAAAAATAAATAAATAAATAAAAATAGGTAGGTACTAGGCTATTGGCCCAAGGGCCTACGTAAGCTTAGCCAGCAAGGTACCATAGCTTATGCCACCCAAGAAAGTTATTTTCCTGTGCCACTGTCCAGCAGAGACACAGAAGTGATCCCCAGGGTGTATTTCCTATTTCCCATCCACTCCTCAAGATTTTTCTTGAAGAGTGCTAATAAAGAATTTTGCTTGACATAGATGGGTAGCTTGTTCCAGTGTATAGGAAGTCTCTGGGACAGGAATCTATCCCTCCAGTGTGTCCTGTTTATTGTGGTGACAAGGTTTAGGTCCCTAGAGTGTATAGCTTGGAGGGATTGGGATTTCTTTAGGTGTAGCATGTCCAACAGCTCTGGGTTTGACATAGCTTTATATGTTAGGCAGAAATCACCTCGGAGTAGGAGATATGCTATGGAGTAAAGCTGGAGGTTTTTGAGGCGGTCAGTGTAGGGCATTTATTTGAGGCCAGTAATTCTCTTTGTGAGGTACTTCTGTGGCCTTTCCAGCTGCTGCAGATGTCTTGTGAGGTACATTCCAAAAGGGGCGTTGTACTCTATAATGGGTCTAATGAGTGACGAGTAGAGGGGAACAATAACCTCTTTTTTCCTGGATGAGAACCCTTTTATGATGAGGTGTGCCACGTAGAAGGACTTCCTGACTACTGTGGTGATGTGACTATCAAAGGAGAGACTACTGTCCACCTGGGTCCCAAGGTCTCTTATCACGCATTCGGTGTTAAGTAGATTGCTGCCTATGTGGTAGTTCATGGGTACAGAGTTTTTACCAAAGGGGGTGACACTGCACTTTTTGGCATTGAGCTTGAGGCCATGGCCCTGACACCTGGCATCTGTCTCAGTGAGACCCTTCTGTAGGATGTCCACATCATTTTGGGACTTGACTATGGCTCCTAGTTTGCAGTCATCTGTGAACTTCATCAGCCAGAGGCCTTCTGTGTTAGCCTGTACTTCAGAGAAGTAGATACCAAACAGGAGAGGTCCCAGGACGGAACCCTGTGGCACTCCACTTGTCACTGCCTTGAGGTCAGATTTGGAGTCTGCAACTTTTACAGTGTGGGTTCTGTCAGTGAGCCATTTGGCAACCCATCTTGTGATGTAGGAATTTATACCTAGTTTAGTGAGTTTAGCTATAATTCCAGAATGGGGGATGGTGTTGAAAGCCTTGGCGAGGTCAAGATAGGCTGTGTGAACCACCTTACCCTCATGCATGGCTTTGGTGACTGCCTCAAAGAAGTAAATCGGTTTCAGGAGGCATATTCTGCCTTTCACAAACTCGAACTGGGTGGGATCCAGAGTTTGGAGGTTACCAATGTCTTTGTTTATGAGTTCCATGATGATACGTTCCATGGCCGTACAGACCAGGCTCGTCGGGCTAATAGGTCGATAGTTCCCGGGATCAGTGGTGGCTCCCCCTTTGTGGAGTGGGATAACTGTTGCTGTGCACCATTCAGTGGGCACAAAGCCTGATGCAAGGCTATTATTGAACATGGGGAGCCAGTTCGTTCCAAAGTTCATGTAAAATGCAGCCTGGGATGCTGCTCGGTCCCATGGAAGTTGTGTTTTTGGCTTTAGAGAGTGCAGCTTTTACCTGCGTAGTTGTGATTACAGGGCCACCGCATTCTTCCTGTATAGATATGGGCCCTTTAGGGAGTGAGAGGGGGGTAAAGTTAGCACTTAACCAATCTGCCAGGATGTTTGCAATATCAGTTGGTTCTGTAATTTTCGTGCCTTTGTGCTGTAACTCAGAGCAGATCTGGTTGTTGCCGTCTAGATTCTTGACATAGATATAGAATGCTTTGTGGTTGTCCTTGGATTTAGTGGTGATTTTGTTTTCATAGCTAGCTTTGGAGGATCTTATAAGGGATCTCAGCTTCTTACTGAGGCTGACCAGGGAGCTCCTCCACTCATGGGATTTTACTCTCTTTTGCAACAGTTTCTTCCTTCTGTTGTGCAGTTTGCTTATGGCAGGTGACCACCAGATTAGCTTCCTTTTTTGGAGGATAGTGTCTTGGTTCTGTTTGGGATAGCACGATCCATGCACTTGTGTAAGTGTTATAGAGTGCATTTGTGTAGGATTCAGCAGTTTTAACTGTATTGTCCATCTGCATGGGTGTCATGAAGTTCACCACTTCTGTCTTAAGAAGCATGAAGTTGGCTTTGGAGAAATTTTTTACTGTGGTTTCCTTAATGGAGGGTGGGGGCAGGATATGGATATCAAGGGTGATAAGCTTATGGTCGGATCGGACCATCAAGGAGTTGACTTCAGGTGTGGAACACCGGTCACTCATGTTGGTAATGACTAGGTCTAGGATATTGCTGCCCCTGGTGGGAGTGTGGATAAGTTGATCTAGGGCATTGGAGTTTATGAATTCCATAAAGGGTTGAGCTAAGGAGTTGGTATACGAGTAGTTTTCCCAGTTAATGGTGGGGTAGTTGAATTCGCCCATTATTAGGGTGTTTGGTTGAACCCTAATATTTTCCAGTACAT
This sequence comes from Protopterus annectens, assembly GCF_019279795.1. Classification (NCBI taxonomy): domain Eukaryota; kingdom Metazoa; phylum Chordata; order Ceratodontiformes; family Protopteridae; genus Protopterus; species Protopterus annectens. The sequence continues at coordinate 307,971,171 of NC_056726.1, forward strand.
CAAGAAAAGAGGAGTGGGAATCCTGGGGCATGGTGGGGGATCTGTAGCAAGCTGCAATTTGGATTGCAGTTTTTCCCAGAGTTAGTTGCACTTGTATAACCTCGGATGCATTATGCTGAGCAACTAGCCTGGAGGTGTGGATATCCTTAATGAATATGGACACACCTCCGCCTTTGATGTTTCGGTCCAGGTTACATGGCCGAAAAGTATGGTATGAGTTATAGCTTGGTAGTGCAGGGGTGCTCTCTGGAGCCTTGAACCAGGTCTTAGTCACTGCACAGATATCAATGTTCTCCATTTTAAGGAGTGCCTTGAGTGAGTGCATTTTGAGATTTAGACTTCTAGCATTGAGTAGCATTACCTTGAGTTTTTGTTTGCCGGTTCCTGTTAAGGTAGTGAATTTGCTATTTGAACCCTGCCTAAAAACGGCACTATAGGGGCAGCAAGAGCCTTAGCCAGTATCCGGAATCTCAAGGGAGACAGGTGCAAGCCATCTGTGGCAAAGCATCGTGGTCTGTCGACCATGTCATCCCAAGCAGACAGATACTGGATCCCCTTAGAATGACACCAGAAGCTTAACCAATTGTTGAAGTCAATCATTTTGTCCTTGCACTCGGTATCATTCTGGGTGATGGCAGAATGCTACTCAGGGCTAGGGTCATACCTGCCTGGGCTACAAGATTGGTGATCTCTTCCATGTCTCTTTTCATGTAGTCCAGGGAGGTATGTCTCAGGTCATTCACACCAACATGGACAATGACAGAGTCATATTTGTACTTGGTGTGGAGTGATCTGAGTGCGTGGGTTATGTGGTGGATCCTGGCACCCAACAGGCAGCTGACAGTAACCTTCTCCTTGTCTAGCCTGGTGAGTGGGACATCAGTGTGCCTGACTATAGAGTCACCTATGACTAGTGTGTTGGGTACGTTGTTTTGCCTTATTGGCTGTGGTTGAGTGGCACACTGAGTCTGTGGGCTATGTGTCATTTGAGTTATGTTGGGGGATGGAGGTTGCTTGTGTTTCTGCTTTGGAGGTCTCTGTTGCTTAGCCAGATTATTATTGAGAGCCTCCGCGAATGTTTTTGTGTTACTGTGTATGGATTTTGGTGGTGTAGATTTAGTGAGACTATGTGATGAGTGTGGTGCAAATGTTTACCTTCTCCTCATGACTGTCAAGTTCAGTCTTGGTTAGAGAGAGCTTTACCTCCAGTTTGGCTAGATAAGTGCATCTCTCACAGGTTGTAGTGTTGGGTGGTAGGAGGAGATAGTTGTCAGTCTACATGAGGAAATTTCTACATTGCCTCAAGATGCCCAGATTCATCAGATAGACAGGAGAGAACACTGGGAGCTGACCCTTGGACATGCCTGAATAAAAAAACTATTTTCCTCTAGATAAGTGAGGAAAGTGAGTACAAGAGCTGTTTTTCTCTAAGCAAGTGAGAAAGGTAAGTACAAAAACTGTTTTCCTTCTGGTAATGAGGAAGATAGAGTGCTATAGTTATTAGTAGCTTATTTAGTGCTTACAAGTTCTGAGCATGAACAAGCAAATTTATGTGCTAAAACTAAGAATCTGTATCTGCACTAGACAAGTTACAGGACAGAAACAAGTGCAAATGCAGGCTTTCAAATCAGAAAGTTGAGAGAGATGGAAGAGATTGCCCAAACGGCCAATAACTACAATTTCTGGGCCAGAACCACTCCTTATGTGGTAGACAGGTTACCTAGTGCTTACCACTCCCACTGATAAGCTAGAAGGCTTCCCTCCAACACAGAAAGGCTTGGGGTGCTCAGAAGCTTACATACAGTCCTGGATACAGCAAATCTGTATCTGGAACACTAGTTACAAGAAAGGTAGGAAACAGGCTTACAGTTTTTTTGTTTTTTTTTTACAGAAAAGTAGCAAAAACAGTAGTTTAAATGTAGTTTTAGTTTCTTTACTTAGCCACGGGCATAATTTGCTTTTATTCTTATGGCTCTGGAGGGTGCAGGATAGTTTAAGATTTGTAAAAAAAGTTGAGTTAAAGTACTGCACAACTTCATCAAGAGACAGTTGCTTCAGGGGAGTCCATTTACAGCATTTTAGTGCAGTGATGAAGTTAGCATGTATAAAGCTTTTTTTATTTCTTACGACTCTGAGGATAGTCTGGCTGATGTGGTGGGATCTGTTCCTAAATAGGTAGGTTGGTTGATGGTCACTTAGACTATCAGGTAGACAGCCAGACTGGTATGCGAGAGAGGGGTCAGATATAAGAATTCAATCTAACTATTTCTGCTTGAATATTTTTGTATCTGTAACTGGAGCTTTTCTCCCTGGACCTCCACTGAAAATGGGTTCCTGAGCCAGTGGACTTTCCAGTCAAAAATTGTCAATATATAAATAAATAAATTACTCTACATCTCCTAATAACTGACATTATGACATCAGAAGCAGGTAATGGAGAGAGCCTGTGTATATGTGTGCGCGCACACATGACAGCTTGTATGTTTATGCATGTTTGTGTGTGTGCGCATATCATGATCTAGTGCGGCTGAAAAGGCTTCATAATAGTAACAAAGGATTTATCTTCTAAGGGCTTGTCTTTGAGAAGGAAGCAATAACTAAAGCAAATCCTCTTTTAATCAAGTTGGAAATGTTGGGAAGTAGGACACATAATGGTTGTCGCAACTAGAATCTGTTGTGCAAAATTAGAGGGAAACTGGCAGTCTTGTGACTTAGGTCCACTGCTAAACAAGACTGCTGATTTCATGGGCTGGAGATCCCCAGGGCAGGCTGCATTTCTTGCTAAGAGTTTTTGGAAGCCATCTCCTACACAGGCTTTGTTCGGATTTCTTGTGTTAAGAGGTTGAGAAGTATGGAGGCATGGTATGTAATGCCCTAGTTGCTAGTTTGGTGCATTTTAAAGAGGGATAGTGGTTCTGCATTCCTTAGTGTGCCCTCCTTTGTATAAGATGCCTAGTTTCTATGAACATTTTGTCAGTTTCTCAGTCATTCCCTATTGCAATATTACCAACGTACCAATTTTTTCTTTAATGTAGTGCAGGCAGTTAATTCTTCAAGGGCAGCAAGCACTGAATTTGTAGATGAAGCACTAAAATGTAAAGTCGTTTGCCAGTAGCAACCTCTTCATTAGTTACAGATCTCTTTAATGTGGAATTATTCAGATGACTTTTACTTCTGCAGAGATTGTGTTTATTAACTGATATTGGTGGATTGTAATGACAGAGCCTATATGGTTAAAATGTTCTGAAATGGGCAGTTTTGTTATTATTGGGTCATATATTGTGTTTCTTTGCTTACTTGAAAAATGTTGAAAACTACAAATTTAGAACACACTCTAACAAGTGGAACTGTTTTCAATGTGCAACTAGCTGTTTTTGTTTATCAGATGGCACACTGTGCTGTAGAATCTGAAAGCAGTGTTAGTAGCATAATTGCCTTTGGTGCAGAAGGATGTGGATTCTACTCTCACACCATGTATATGGAGTGCTGATATTGCACTGCCCATATGATTGCTGATTATTTGGTGCATTATAAGGGGGGAGGGGAGGGGGTTCTACACTTCTGAATATGTCCTTTGCATGAGATGCCTAGTAACTATGAACTTCTTGGTTTGTTAGTCATTTCCTATTGCAATATTACCAACTTACCAGTCTTTTTATGTAATATAGGCAATTAATTCAAGGACAGCAGAGTCTGTAGATAAAACATGGAGATGTAAAGTTGTTTGCTAGCAGCAACCTCATTAGTTACAGATTTCTTTTGTGTGGAATTATTCAGATGATTTTACTCCTGCAGAGATTGAGTATTTCGAGTGATAATTGTGGATTGTAATGACAGAAGCCTTGAGTGGCCTTTTATGGTTGAAATTTTCTGAAATGGGTAGTTATTGGTTCATACATTTTGTTTCATTGCTTATTAAAAGAATGTTTAAAACTACACATTTAAAACACATTCTAACAAGTGGTGCTGTATTATACAAGGAATGCAATTTAATACAATCAGGAAGGTGAATCAAAGAATGGATAAATGTATGCATGGCCCTAAAAATGTGTGCAAGGAGTCTATGTTTTGAAAACAGCCTAATGGTAAACTTAATCCTCCACTGGCCAGATATATTTTCTATGAATGTGGGTTTTCATACATTTCAATGAATGCAAGTTTTGCCATTTTAATGAATGTGAGTTTCAAGGGCAGAGAATTTTGCTGGTCATGCTAAGTCTGTTTTCATTGAGAGACTGTATTGTTTGTTTAGCAAGTGGCTATTTGTGTTTGTGCTATTTTATTTAAATATTTGTAATCAGTGTAGAAGCAGATAAGAGAACAGTATGCACACTGATAGATTTGAACAGTGTGTATGGTAACTGGTGAGAAATAGCCAAATAATGGAACACTGGAATGGCTGAGGAGGGGGCTGCTGCTGGGGGGATAGGGGGTTGCTGCAGGAGGGCTGCTCTGGGGGGAGCCGGTCTATTACCCTGCCTAGGACCCTATTTGACCATGATATTTAAAGTAGGAAATATGTACGCAAATGTAGTTGCAGTTTAACTACATTACAAGGTATCTTTTTTCCTGTGCATTTAAATAATTTAAGGAAATGACTGGAGTGGCTTTCTTGGGGAGTGACCTACCTGTAGGTGTGGCTCAAATAGGGTTGTTTCATGAGTATGGTGTGGGTGGGACTTAAGGGACGCTGGAGTACTACTTCACCTAGGGCACCATTTCAGCTAAGGCCAGCCCTGAGGATAGGAAATGAGTATGCTGAGAGTGCATTTTTAAAAACCATGAAGATAAATTCTTCAGTGATCTATACCAGGTCCTCTACTATTTGGCATATACATTTCTGATCTCCAAATGAATGCACTAATGAATGACAAAGCACAGGGACTAAATGATCTACCTCCAGGGTTCCTTGGGTAAATATTTAGTATGCTGGTACATCCCTGATAGAGGTTTTCTATTGATCACTTATCAATAGGAAAGAGCCTGAGGACTGGAAAATGTCATACAAGGGTGGAGTAGAAAAAAACTCAGCAAGCTACAAACCTATTAGCCTAAAAGCAGAAGCAAGTGAAGTCATTGACATAATCCTGAAGGAAACGTTGGCTACTTGTCTAGTGGAAAGTAATGTATGGGACAACAATCAGAAAAACTTCATGACCAGAAAAGGTTGTTAGTGAAGCCTGAGCATGTTTTATGACTGGGTTTGGAAGGAACATTAGTAGACAAGAAATGACCTACCCAGGCTTCTCCAAGGCCTGGATGCAGGACAACTTGACAAGGGGACATTAGTAGACATGACATGACCTACCCAGCTGTCTCCAAGGCCTGTGAATCAGTCTTACGTAGACAGCTACTCTGAAAACTACAGAGTTGCATGGGTAGGATCAAGATGAAGTCTGGTAAAAGGGACAATGTCATGAATAAGGAAAGTAGCAAGTGGAGTATCAGAGATGTCAGCCCTGGGTCCAGCACTCTTTAATGTTTTCATTTCAGCTATATCTGAAATAAAAGGGAAGAGGTTGAAGCACTTTCTAAATGACATAAAATTAGGGGCAGTAGTGCATGATGGAATAGGACAAGTAAAGATTTGGAAAGACTGACCAAGTGGGATGACCAGTGGCAGATGATGTTCATTGCAGATGAATGTAATGCACTGCACCTTGGGCACTGCAACACCGATGTGAAGGAAGAACATTCAGTCATGGTAATAGAACAAAAAGCTAATAAAGGAAGTCATATGGAACAACGGATCATCTACTGTTAAACAAAGCTATAATAAAGGGCTATAAAAAGAGGAAGAATCTAAGTAAGGCATGTATAGGATATAAAAATCATTCAACAGCATCCCATGTTCATGAATATTGGAATGCTTACAGATGTATAAGATACCTCCTCCATTGATCAATTGCATTGCAGTGACTGTGAAATATTGATAAACCGTTATGCAGCTAAGTCATGACAGAAAGCAAATTATTATCTCAGGGATACAAATTAAAGGGGAGGGGATTCCAGGGTGATTTTTGTCACCGCTGCCATTCTGCCCTGCCCTTAACCTGTTAAGCTATTTAATTGATAGATTAGGCTATGGTTAGACAGCTTGGCTCCCAGAAACAACCTTGTTCAAAGTCTTCTCATCTACTTTTTGTGAATGATTTAAAACTCTATAGTTCATCAGCTGATGATCTGAAAGCACAACTACGAATGTTTAAAACTTTCTTAGAAGTTATAAGAATGACATTTGGTCTTGATATACGTAAAAGCGACATTTATAAAAGGAAAGCTGCAGCACCAAGAAAATATTCTTCTGGGACATGGATGTGATATAAAGGAACATGAGCAACAGGGAGTGTATAAATATTTGGGAATAGATGAACAGGTAGCAACAAAACATGAACAATTGAAAATAAAGTTCAGCAAGGAATACTTTAGAAGACTAATGACAGAAAACTGCCTTGCCATCTAGGAATAAAGTCCAAGATGTAAATCAATTTGCTATTCCTATTCTAACTTAAATGCTTTGGTATGACTGACTGACCCAAAACAGCACTGAACCAATTGGACAAGAATACAAGAAAAATGCTTCATGCTTATCAAATGATACACAAAAGCAATGCATACAAAAATTATACATTCCCATCGCTCAGAAGGCAATATGGCCCCCCTCAAAAATGACTACATGCATAGATCTGCAATCGTGGGACTCCATACACATTTACTGACCTCATCACACCCAAACATCATAAAAGTTCTTAAGCATGAAGAGAATAAGTCTACACTAAAATCTTTGCTTAGTTTAGCAGAAGCATTTAGCAACAAATTGGGAATGGAAATCAAACCAGAAGTAAACAAAATCAGACAGCAACTGAAAGTGTCAAAAAAAGAAAGAATATAAAGAAAATGACTACAGAAGAAGGAAAGAAAACTGGAAAGTCCACAAATGTAGTGGCAGGTGTAGAAAACTCAAATAACAACCATATGTTGAACATGATTTGATGCAGAAGGTTAATAATGGTGGCCCAAGATACTGGGCTACATGCATGTTGGTTTACAGAGTTTATTAAGAAAGGAGGACAGACAGACTAATTCAGATTTTGTACAACAGAACTGGAAAGAGTTGCACATCTCATTGCTGGGTGTGATACATTCATGGCTGGGGTCTCTATACTGAAAGACAAAATATTGCAGCAAGACTGTTGCTCTGGGGCTTGTGCAAATACTGAAATATAGACACAGCTGAGGAACTTTGGAAATATGAACCAGAAAGTATTATTGACAATAACAAAATTGATATCACATAGGATGATCTATCACTAACAGATGAGAAAATATATGCAAGGAAACCAGATATAATAGTTAAAAAAGGCAAAAGTAGCATTGAATATTGGCATTGTTATAGCCAGAGATTAGGGTGTCTCACCTACCAAGAGACACAAAGTCACGAAATACCAGGATTTGCAAGCAGAAATGAGTGGCATGTAGAAGAAAGATACCCAGAGAGTTCCAATAGTAGTAGGAGCAACAGAACTAATAACAAGCTAATTCACAATCATACTTAAGTACGCAACCAGTAGATGTAAATCTATATGAACTACAGAAGGAGGCAATTCTGGGTACACTGCGGGTGTTAAAAAGAGCACTGACTAACATCAAAGACTGAAGCAATGCTAATTTCATAAACTCTAACTGTACTCTGATTGAGGAATAGGGCCCTTTCTAATCACAGTATTAGAAACCCAAAACATTTGGAGAAATTAAAAAAGACAGAAGCTATAACTCTGTATATTTACACACACACACACACACACACACACACACACACACACACACACACACACACACACACACACACACACACACACAGCCAGGCTTCATTCAAAATTTGTCATGTGTAGGTCCATAATTCCCAAGTGAAGATGTCAGCAACATGATTTTCATGTGACACTGGTCAGCTCACTAAGCCATTAGGCCTAGATTATGGGCTCTGAAGTTGGACATTGCCTCAACACTGTGCATGGAAGTTGGACAAACATTGATATCTCATGACTTCTCCCCTAGATTGTCAATTTGACATAAAAATGCAGTTTCTCAGTTCTTGTAATGAATACAGCAGGCATCCCTCTCAACATCCCTAAATGCAATATCTGTGGTCAGGAAGGTAGATGCATGCTGAATAAGAATGTAATGGATAACACTGTAAATTAAAGAAATTCCAGGCAGGTCATGCACTTACATGCATATAAAACCTAATTGTGTAGCAGCATGTATCTACATTTACTATGATGTCAGCTAAACAATATTTATTTAACATTTGTTTACCGGAAAAGTCTGACTTGGAACAAGCCAATTTTCAGCAGAGACCTGGGTAGAAACACTCCAGAATGCATGTCTTTGTAAAGCTTAAATAATGTCATATTTGTTGAATAAAACTGATGGAAGGCTCTACTACAATAACCCAACTGATAAATACAATGTATACTAACCATTGATAACTGAACAACGTATTGAAGATACTTAAAACATTTAATTATGAAATGTAATTCTAACTACCCATTAGCAAATTGAATTATTCAGTGTATTAAAAGACAAAAATAGTCAGTACTGTTGAATGTTCAAGTCAGTCACTAATAAGTATCAATGTCAGCTTAAATATATGTACAAAAACAACAAATGAATGCATTGTACTCATTCTATGCTATAAATACATATCTCAAGAACAACTAATCTAGATATAAAGATAAATATAAATGTGTGATCTATCCCAACTGTTCTCATACGAAAATCATACACTCATTATTGCATATTCCTGTTTATTGTAAAAGCATAGTGATATAATAGCAGCAGTGAAGCAGGACCGCACTGTAAGCTAAGTGCTACACCTAATGGTTCTGCTACTGCAAGTTAGACATAATTGTACCAAAAGCAGTAATGAGGGGTAACATGGAACAAATCAGGTACAATATATCCAAGGGAAGGCTGCAGTTGTGGCTGCTTAGTAATGCCTGGTCCATATGGTCATAGTAGTAAACAACAGGTAACAGTGAATACAGCACTTTCATTTGGTTACTGAGGTACATGTGTATCTAATCCTTGCCATAATACACAATAAGTGCATATGCTGCAAGGGTTGGACCACTTCTGATGATGAGAACTGTATGTTGTCTCAAGCAGAAGGCTAGAAAAAAGCAGGAAAAGCTCACACAGACATTGCCACAACTTGCTGTGAGGAAAAGGTTAGTTTGTTTTTGCTTTCTTGTATTTTTGTATTGCTTTATTACCTTCTTCTTTTTTCTATATTGTGATTTATTTTCTTTACACTGTTTTACTTGTAGTTCTGATTTTTAAACTAGGAAAGAGACCACAGCTATGTATGCTGTGAATCATACAGAAATTAAAATGTTCCCACCCTCGAGCTGTTGTGTTTTTAAATAAAGCTGTCTTTCTACTTTCTAGCTGCCTGCCCCTTACATTAATTTGACCACATATCTCCTTCCCTTTCCTCTTCCATTGGATATTGTAACTAAGCATAAAATTATAATTTTGTGAAAGCACTCCCCTTTAACTATTTAAATGTATTGCCATCCCACTGTATTCTATAGAACCAGAATACAAAGTGCTCACTCCTTTCCAATCTATCTTGCTCTTTTAAAATTAGTGGCTCTCGACTTAGACAGCTAAAGCTTAAGTTGCCCCCTCCTTCATATCTAATTGCTTACTGCACACTGCATCTCTTAGGATATTCACACATTTTTTCCATCTTAAATTTAAAATCTGCAACATCTAGTGAAAGACTGCCAATTATTGGTGAGTCCACATTTTGCCATTTCAGTAGTCATCTTGGAATTAGTGCTTCTATTTTGGTGAGAGAAGGAGTACATTATTTCCTGGGGACTGCTGATAACCGGAAATTCTAATAACTGCTTTATAGGTGACAGCTGGTAATATGTGCTTATAGTTTGCTCCTGGTGATAGAAGGAGCAGAGTGCATAGATTCCTGACTGCTTCTGAAATGTGAAGTGAATGTCTGCACTTGACTTTCCAGATTAGTCTGGTTGCTATTCAAGGCATCTACCAGGAAAAGGCTACAACAAACCTAAAGAGACTTACATTATCTGGGACAAGACTGTGAATCTCCAAACAGGCTGTGGCCTGCTTCTCATCTTGGGATTGGTGCTACAGTTTTGCTACTGGTGAAAAAAAAGAAGCAAAGGAGCATTATTATATGCCAACAGAGTGAAACTGTGTTGAGACCAGCACTAGTAGCAAAGTAGTAGCCAAGCAGTAGCCATGCAGGTCACTCCCGTCTTTTCATCATTCTAGACAAACTAATTCTTTCTTTTTGGTAAGTACTTCTTGATTTGCTTTTAACTTCAGAATATCTGCCTAAATGCTTCATCCACAAATCATCAAGCTTTACTTATTAGTTTCCCCTCAAGTGTTTGGCAGTGCCCTGTATAGCCACAGACACCCTGAGTTGACATTTTTCCTGTAAAACCACCATTGCACCATTGAAATTTCACCAGTACCTAGTTGCACACAGAACATCTAGTTTGCAGTGACAAGCACTGCCCCACAGTTGCAAATTAGATACTCCAGACATTAGACAGTTGGATCAAGAATATAAAGTAATCAATAAAAAAAGGTCTGTTGTCATGGATATGAACTTTTCAACTATCTCTGTTACCAGCTTGGTTGATATGGGCATCCTAAGGCAATGTAGAAATTGTCTCAAGTTTACTGACAACCAGTTAATTCTCAAACAAAGTGATATGATATGTGAGAGATGTATTTACATAATGTCACTGGAAGCAAAGCTCTCACATAAAAGCACTCCTAAAGTCAATAAGGTTGCCAGTAGTACACACACTGCACCCATTACACATAATTCAAAACAGACACATAGACCACATATGCTGAGGCACTAAAATGTAACCTCCCTAAACCCCAAACACCTCCTAGACAAAGTACACATAACAAATGCCCTCAGCAGTCGCAAATGTATTCTTTCAAAACAACACCCACATCAACACATACAGCCACATCTTATGAATCCTCTACTTCTAAGCCCATAAGGCAAGCCACCACAAAATCCAACATTCTGGTAATTGGAGACTCCATCGTGAGACACACTGATGTCCCTCTCACCAGGCTGAGTGAGGAGAAATTTACAGTCAGTTGCTTATCAGGGACTAGCATCCACCACATTACGCACACAGTCAGGTCACTGGACTACAAGTACCAGTATGACTCAGTCATAGTCCATGTAGGTGTAAATGACCTTAGACGTACTTCCCTAGACTATGTAAAGAGAGACATCATGAAGCTCTTGGAATATCTGTCCCAGGCTGCTTTGAGCTAGCATTGAGCAGCATTTTACCTTCTCCAAGGATGATACCACAATACAAACAAAAGATGACTGAGTTTAACAACTGGCTTAGCTTCCAGTGCCATTCTCTAGGGGTGCAAATTTTGTCAGTATGAAAGGAGATGGTCAACAGGGCATGATCAACAGAACACGCTACTTTGCCTAGGATAGTCTGCACCTCTCCCCACTACTACTAGGCTTTCAAATATTAGCTAAAACATTGTCCTCCCACATAGTGATGTTTTTTAGGCAATGCCAAACTGAAAGTACTTCCAACATAGCAAACCAAGAAAAACTAAAGGTGTTACTACTCAATGCTTACAGTCTAAACAAGAAAACACCGCTCCCTAGAAGCTGTCATCACCTATAAAATGCTGACATCTGTTTGGTCATTGAGACATAGTTTAAAGCCACAGACAACACGCTGATAGTGCAAGGTTATAATATCTTCCACACATTTAGATCAGCTACTACCCAGGCAGGGACTAAAGATGGAGGTGTCTTGATTTACATAAAAAAATATAGGTAAAATACAATACCACTTCCTTGCAAGTTATAGGTCCTCCCTCTATGACCCAGGGAACTCATACCATGTATTTAAACTTATTGGAAACACTCACCATCCAACCCAATACCATATTCATAGGTGACTTTAATTACCCCACTATTAACTGGGAATCATATATGACACCAAACTTACAGGCACAGAGATTTCTCGATTTTGTAAATACAAGCTCCCTGGACCAAACTGTCAACACACCAACCAGGGATGCAAACATACTGGATATGGTCCTTACTAATACTGGTAATGTCTTCTCTGGTAAGGCCCGACTACAAAATGGTCTCCTTTGAAGTAAAAATAAAACCTAGAACCCCAGCTAATCCTGGAATATTCAGGAACTACTCTGAGGCTAACTTCCTGCTATTAAGTGATATCCTGGCAAAATGTCCCCATAAACCCTAAGAACACTGTTGCCTATGCAGAACTGTTCACAGAAACTCTATACAAGCATGTTAATAGCGGCATAGATGCAGCTTTACCCACTAGAAAGAAGTGCAGAACTACCTCAAAGAATAAGCCCCCTAGTGGAATCACAACTTCAATAGGCTGTATAACAGAAGGAAGAAAATCATGGCAAACATTAGGAGATGCAGCACCCAGCAGGATAAAAGTACTCTCAGCAAATTAAACAGACATCTCAGATTACAAATAAAGTCCACCAAAGCCAAATTTGAGGTAAATATGGCCTTCCAGGACAGGGACAACCACAAGGTATTCTTTAGCTATGTCTGAAACCTCAAAGGCAATACATAACTGTGTGCAGAGCTCATTGTAAGTGGAGCTACCTATACTGACCCAGAAGATATAACAAACCTACTTGCCAATAAATTCAGCTCCAGCTTTACCCCTCTCTCCCCATCAACCTTCCCTCAGGAAATACCATCAAATATAACTTTCCCTGCTATCACTAGGGAACAGGTCTCTAATGCTCTCTCTAAGGCCAAGAACACTGCATCAATGGGCCCATACAATATCCCAGGATGAAGCCTACCCTTCTAAGTAGCATGGAACATGACCTAACAGGCCTTCTGGAATTGCTATTTAACTGTAACCTCCAAAGTGGCTTTGTGCCTCATGAATGGAGAACAGCAACAGTCATCCCTCTGCACAAAGGTGGACCATTTACAAACCCTTGAAATACAGACCCATAAGTATCACTAGCCTCATATGTAAAGCCATGGAAAGAGTTATCATCGAAATGATCAATAATGACATAAGAAACCTCCAGACACTGGACCCAACCCAGTTTGGTTTCATCAAAGGCAGGTCATGAGTACTCAACCTGGTGGACTTCTTTGAGAAAGTCACCAAACCAATGGATGAGGACAAAATGGTTCACTCTGCCTACCTTGACCTGGCCAAGGTATTTAACACAATACCTCACTCAGGCACTGTTGACAAACTTAAGAGGTTAGGTACAAACCCTCATGTCACCCAGTGGATAGCCAGATGGCTCACAGACAGGACCCAGAAAGTTAGAACTAGGGAGTCCACCTCTACAAAGAGGCCAGTCACAAGCAGAGTTCCTCAGGGATCGATCCTGGGACACTTCCTTTTTGGCGTTTACTTCTCTGAAGTCAAGGTCAGTACTAATGGCCTGTAGCTGACTAAATTTGTTGATGATTGCAAATTAGGAGCTGTCATTGAATCACCCACTGACACAAATGCTCTCCAGGAAGGTCTGACACAGACAAACAACTGGTGTCAGAGCCATGGACTAAAACTAAATACCAAGAAATGCATAATAGTGTCCTTCAGGAAGTCATCGACCCCTGGTAACTATCATATTGACAAGATACCACTAAGTGTTGACCCAGTAGTTAGGCACTTGGGGACACACATAGACAGTAATCTAGCTTTTGAAAATCACATGTCTATGGTAGTGAAGAAATCATTCTATGTTGTGCAATGTATAAAGAAAGTATGGCATCTAGGTCCAAGGAATTAATTGTTCCACTGTGTATTCAGCATTCATCAGACCTATCATTGAGTACAATGCCCCCTTTGGTATGTACCTAACCAAGCATATTCAACAATTGGAACATCCACAGAGATTCCTCATTAAAAGAATACAAGGTGTAAGTAACATGTCCTATGCAGACCCCCTCATGACCCTATCCCTGTATTCTGTCTTCTACAGGCTATTGAGGGGACATCTATACCTAGCATGCAATTAATTGTCAGACCCCACTCTGATGGACCTCCTGCATACCCGCAAAACAAATAGCACCAGAATTACCCATTCTAAAGACTTAAATCTTGCCTGTGATAAAAATACAACATGCTGGAGCGACAGGTATTTATCCTAGAGACTACCACTTCTCTGGAACAGGCTCCCCATCCATGTGAAGCAGAGTTCCTCCCTAACTCAATTCAAGTGCAACTTGAAAAGTTGGATGGGGCACAGGAAATTGATCCCTGGTTTGGCACGTATGTCTCTAATGGATACAGGCAGCTTGTAAATGGTTCATCTCCCAGGACCCTGCTTGTAAATGTTTCACCTAACAAGCCCCTGCTTACACTTATAATGGGTACTAGAACTTGTCAGAAATTTGGGATGCATGGCTAGGCTTTAAAAGGCCCTTGTGGTCATTAGCCGAGTAAACACCAATTAACCTGTGAACCTATAAAGAAGAGAGCGTGTTAACTTAGTGGTTGGTAACGTTATTATATTTTGTGTAAGCCATGCACAGATCAGTTAGATAGTATAGCAAACCCCACCAAATCTAAGGGCCACCGATAGGATCATCTCTATGGAGTTGACTAAGAAATGCAGACTGTGAACTAGTTGGGGCAGAGTCAGTTAGTGCCCTGGATATGGGAGGAGCCAGTGAGAGTGGGTGTGAATAAACTGCCACTGTGGGCCCACTTTCATGAGGGGGATGGATGCACATTATCCAAGTGCTGCACTGATTCCTAGCAGAGGCTAGATGAAATGACATGCATGTGGATGCAATAAGCAATGTGCAGTACTTTGGCTGAAGACGAGCACATGTCAGATTTAATTCACAATGCTTCTATGATCACAGTGCATCTGTTAGCTGTTTCGATGCATCATGACCTTGTGGGAGACAGAACTGTAGCCCAGCACTAGTTGGGCAAGTAATTCTTTAAGGACGTGCTGTATCTCTGCCTCTTGTTGAAGAAAATGTCCCTCCCCTGTGAAATCAGGACTTCATAGTAGAAAGGCTCACCTGTCTGCTGCTTGAGCTTCTTTGCTCAGTGGTAGTAAAGTTCATTTCTTGGAAAATATTCCTGGTAGCCTTCATCTCTGCATCTAACCCTTCAGAGCTTCAGCCTTTATATTCAGGGAACCATATCTGATCTCTCCAAAAGATAGCAGACCCTTAGGATAAACCCACACTTCCTTTAAAAAGTAGTTTTGGAGGTGGCTCTTAACTAGCTATCAGCTACTTTGCTTTCTTTGATGTTGTAACAACCTGGGAAAAGGGTCCTTAAACCCAGGGCATGCACTAATAGCTCAGGTTTTACACAAGGAGTGGACAGGAATTTAGGAAGATTGATCAGACGCCTGTTTCTTTTGCTGCAGGAAGAGAGGGTGTTATAGTTGCTAAAAAGACATTCTCTGAGTGGACCTCTAACAGCACTATATTTTGATGTTATTCACTGAGCCATGCATTTCTAAATACTGCACCCTATCTGCTTCTTCAAGAATGGATTTACTGTGCATATTACATTGTTGCCACTTAGTTCACAATAATTATGCCCTTTCATCAAGTATTATTGCCTTAGTCATAACATGAGGAGGTGGACCACTCTAAGGAGGTCAGCCCACCTGGATCCATAGGTTCATAGGTTCATAGGTGTTTACTAGACTAATGACCACAAGGGACTTTTTAAGCCTAGCCATGCATCACAAATGTCTGAGAAGTTCTGATACCCTTGATAAGTGTAAGCATGGGCCTGGAAGATGAACCATTTACAGGTTACCTGTTTGCGTTAGAGAAATAGGTGCCAAACCAGGGGTGACTTTCCATTTTCCCATCCAACTGTCCAAGTTGAATTTGAATTGGGTTAGGCAGGAACTCTGTTTCACATGGATGGGGAGCCTGTTCCATAGATGGGGTAGTCTCTGGGATACATACCTATCTCTCCAGCAGGTCCTATTTATATCACAGGCAAGGTTTAAATCTTTAGAATGGGTAATTCTGGTACTGTTTGCTATTTGGATATGCAGGAGGTCCAGCAGAGTGCGGTCTGACAATCCCCTGTATTCCAGGCATAGAACTCCCCTCAAAAGCCTGTAGGAGACAGAATACAGAGATAGGGCCTTGAGGTAGTCTGCATAGGTCATATTACTTACACAATGTATTCTTTTAGTCAGGAACCTCTGTGGACGACATCCAGCCATCTGAGCTCTGATGTTAAGAGGCTTTCCATGTTGGTGGTACTGTTTGGGAGCTTGGTATTCTACCCATCCAAAGACCTTTCAAAGAGTGTCCTCATAATTAGATGTTAATAGATACCTTCTTACCTTATAGGTTGAACTACCTTATTGTTCAGGTGTACCCTTCCACTGTCCATTTGAGAATGAGTGGCCCTTTCATCAGCCACTGCTAATGAAGTTTCCCAAATGTCAGGCAAATATATATATATATATATATATATATATATATATATATATATATATATATAAAATAGAAACTTTGCAACTTAACGAACTCTGAAGACTGGAAGTAAAAAATCTCTCCGAGGCAAGACTGCTGTTTAGCGCTTTCATTCCTTTATTGTTTCTAGGAACTTCATCAGAACTGAAAACAACTCAAAAAATTCTTGTTTAAATACTATGCACACAGTAAACTTAATAATTAAATAATTAAAACATGATGTCATTTACTAGAGTGAAATAAGCCTATGGAAATACTGTAGGTAGTTATCAACCTATGAGCGATTGGCTACATGTATCATTGGACGATATTTGCAAAGTTAACCTGGCATTGGTTGTCTTCCAACCAGATACCACTGGTCACACAGAAACATAGTTTGTCGCTCATAGGTTGATAACTACCTTCTGTGTTTCCATAGGCTTATTTCACTCTAGTAAATGATATCATGTTTTAATTATTTAATTATTAAGTTTACTCTGTACATAGTATTTAAACAAGATTTTTTTTGAGTTGTTTTCAGTTCTGATGAAGTTCCTAGAAACAATAAAGGAATGAAAGCGCTAAACAGCAGTCTTGCCTTGGAGTGATGTTTTACTTCCAGTCTTCAGAGTTCGTTAAGTTACAAAGTTTCTATTTTATTTACAAAAGTTTTACTTTGCTATTTTGTTAGTTTTTCGGTCTATAGTGCGGTTTCTAATTGTATAAATATATATATATATATATATAGAGAGAGAGAGATAGAGAGAGAGATTTATATAACTGTTTTAATAATGTAGTGCAACATCTATGTAATTTATTAATCTGAAGACAAATACAAACTACTAGCTAAAGGCAAACTAGGGGGCTCTGGAGATAATCCTCTTTTGCTACTGATGTAGCAAGTGACTGACATCATGGTATACATGGTCTTGTTGAATGAACTGAAAATGCCAAACACTAATTGCTAGAGAAGAATAATCCGCCATCAAAGGCAGGAATCAAGTAATTCAGCTGATACACATGGGTTATTTCCATTGCTGTCTGAAACACTGAACCAGAATACAATTTCGGCGTACAACATTATTATACATTTACATTATACACGGCTTCAAAAATAGCGATAAAAGTGAGCCATTTGACTGACTAAACTCTCTTCCTAATGTTGGTGAACTGTAATTACCACTGCAAAACGATCTGTTCAGCCACATAGCATCTCAATGTAGCTGTGAGATGCAGACACAACATTTCTGGCAACTGTGATTATATGTCAAATGGGGCAAGTGTATAAGGTGAACAAGGCAGCTCTGTCTGCAAACCATATCTAGAATAATTCAGATTCCCAGAGGATTATGGCTTTGAAGAACAGTGTCCTAGACCTAAACAGAATGGACTTGTCTGTAAGTCATGTGTTCTCCATTATGAGCCCCAAATTCGGCTTATAGCCAACTATCTCTGACAATCATAATTTCAAATATCAACAACAAAACTACAGTATAGACAGCATTACTTTTTATTTTTATACTGGTAAGCAAAACACTCAAGAGTTTCACTATATTTATTTTTTTTCAGGTATGTCTATATAATTGTCACTGTTGAAATAACACCCAGAACCATGTGCAAAAAATCGAAAAAGAGGTTGTGGATATGTGGATGGATGCATGCATGCACACAAATAAATCCCACCACATTCAAATTCTTTCCCAACTGCATCACAATGTACTGAAACAGCTTACAAGTTACCAGTTTATGTTTGTGCACAGCCACTGATGCAAGATTTAAAACACTTACTTGAAATGCTTTCATGTATCATTAGCCAGTCTCACAAAACATGCAATACCTTAGATTGGCCACAAGATGACAGCAAATACTGGCAATGCACAGTTGAAATGGCTTTATTCATCTCTTTTTTCCTATAATCTTTTCACACTTCTGTGCTTCATTTGCATTGTAAGATAGTTCAATTTTTCAAGCATTGCTTTGTACAAGCAAAAACACAAACTCTTTAAATAAAATAGCAGCTAATTTCTTCAAATACCCAAATTAGTAACAACCCCCCCTCCACCCTTTCCACCACCACCTATATCAGTACAAATATTGTCACTGTCTTTAAAACAAAAGCACCATTCTGCTCTCTGTAACTTCAGATTTATTTATTTATTTATTTTACATTTGTTTACTGGGAAAGTCCGACTGGGCATGGATCCCATTTTCAGCAGAGCCCGGGGAGCAAAGCTCGACAAAGATTAGTACAGCAAATATAGCAAATATAATACATGCTGATAAAGTACAGTACAGAGTCAAAAAGTTAATAAGGTACAGTTTCAAGGTCAAGAAAGGAGCAAAAAGTAAATATACTATAAGGAGCACAGTGTGATACAATAAACAATACAGCTGAAAGAATATGTTGTTCAGTCATTTGGTTACATTCATCAGTGGCTAGTACAATAAACATACATTGATTAAGAGTATAGAAAGAAGTTGTTGCAAACTTTCATAAAAGGTTAAAGTATGATATGATCTAATTAAGTGAAGCTATCCAGGGTCAGAACAATTACATAACCAAGAACTATGTAAATGAGACTGGAGGAGTTTTTTGAAATTATTTTTGTTTTCAGTGGTCCTAATACCTACGAGGATGGTATACCAGGGTCTATATTAGGAAGCTGAATGTTGAAAAGAGCGAACATATGGAACAAAGATTTTTTTTTTCCCAGGGAAAAAATTTGCTGCTCCAAAAAAAAAAAAAAAAAAGAAACAAATCCACAGACGAATTAAAGTGAGGGGCTTTGTACCCAAAACCCCCCTACTTCAATATACTAACTCCCAACATTGCACCACAGAGGAGGAAATGGCAAAGTCCCAGCAATGGCCCAACGCTATTCAGGCCGTTCGACATTCTGTGATTTCGGTTATTAGGGGTCGATGTAAGAGCGTTCGCTCTTTTCAGCATTCGACTTCCTAATATCGACGTTGTATTCCATGCTTTTGCAACAGAAATGGAAAACCAGTAGTCCCCAGAGCCATTGTTGCTTTTGCTTATGTCAGCCAGTGTTTTATTGGTGGATCTTAATAGGCATGTGTTAGAGTAGATATTAAGTAGACCTTGAGGAGCAGGAACTCTATCAGGATAATATAGAATTTGATGGGCTATTGTAAGCTGGTTATATGTGAACAGGTTGGGTAATTCTAGCCTGGATAGTTTCTTGATTGCTATGCAGTGATGTGTCCTGAGGGGTGAGTCAGTAGCAGACCTAGCTATTTTATCTTGTGATGTTGGCTTTACTGTCATTGGTGAGGTACTTTTTTCATCTATATAGGGTTTAGAGTTTTTTATGGAATTTCTTTATTGTCTATGCAATGTGCATATCGAATTTCATGTTGTGATCTATGATAATCCCTAGAAGTTTGGTGTGCTGGACAGGTGTGATAGGGGTGTTATTAGCTGAGAATATTGTGAATGGTGTTATGGAGTCTAAGGCTCTAGTGGGATAGAATATCATTAGCTGTGTTTTATTGGGGTATTAGTTAAGAGTTGGCTAACCAGGTTTCAACAGCAGTAAAGGACTCAAGTCAATTCCTGGAGTTGAGGGAGTAATGGGGTAGAGCAGATTAGAGTGGAGTCATCGGCGTACTGGACTAGAGTGGCATGCCAGGTCCCTTTGTGGAGCTGGATGGTGAATATGTTGAAAAGAAGATGTCCAAGAATGGATCCTTGGGGGACCCCTAGGGTGACAGGTAGGAGGGGAGATAAGGAGTTTTGCCATTTTACTGCTTGTTGGCAATTGGTTAGATAGTCTTGAAACTATGCTAGTGTAGAGTATCTGAGATTAAGACTGGAGAGAGCAGAAAGGAGTTTGGGATGGGAGACAGTATCGAAGGCCTTGGAGAGATATAGGAGTGCAATGGATACTAGGTTACCATTGTTTTGATGTTGGTTTACCGGGTTGATAAAGCTAAAAGGGGCTGTGGTAGTACTGTGATTGGGGCAGAATCCATGCTCAGTGTTGGTTTGCAGTTTATTAGTGAGTGCATTATTTGGGAATGTATACATTTTTCGAGGATTTTAGATAAAAGGGATAGAATGGTAACTGGATGGTAATTAGTAGCATTATATGCAAAATTTTCCACAGAGAAGGAATGCATTGTTCTAATAAAGAGTGATTAATGAGCATGGAGACTGGACAGGATATGGCTTTGGATTTGGTATTTAGATATTCTGCAGGCAATTTGTCAGTGGCCAGGGTAGTGGGTTTAAGCCTATTTAGATATTTTTATATTGTGCTAGTTGGAAAAGGCTGTAAGGAGAACAGGTTTTGGTGTGCTGGTATGGAAGATAGGTTTGGATGCAAAGTGGGAGAAATATTATTGTTGCGGGCTAGGATGGATTTGGTGAAGTGTTCATTGAATTGGGTGGCAATATTATTGGTGGTGGTGGTGTCAAAGTTAGGGGGTGGAGTACTGGTCTTTCCTGGTTGCAATATTTTATTGATGGCAGTCCAGAATTTTTGTGGGTGATTTTTGTGTTTGGTTTGAAAGCCTATATAGTGGTTCCTTTTGTCTGACCTAATTTGTTTTTTTGGCTATGTTCCTTAGTTCCTGGTATGTCTGTCTATTAGTTTAAGTTTTATTTTGATGCCATGAGTCCCTTGCTTTATCTCTTTGTTTTAGTAGTAGATGGGTACCTCTGATCAGCCAGATGGCATAGTTGGATTTAGTTCTGGCAGTTCTGATAGGGGCAAGATGGTTTAGAATGTTTAGGAAAGTGTTACTGAAGTAGTCTACGACACTTTCCAGGGGGAGAGATGAGAGCAGTCTCCAGTTAAATTTATTAAATGCAAATATGAGTTTGTGGGTTTTGAAATGCTTTGTGTACTGGATTTATTGGAGGGTGAAGGATTTTAATGGCTTCACTTGGTGTCTAATTATAATGGTGGTAAGGTGATCGCTGAGGGTGTCTGGGAGGGAGCCTGACAGGTAGGATTTAGGTGGTCTGTTAGTACGGATCCAGTCTAGGATGGACTCCTTTTTTGCTGCTTTATCTACCCATGTTGTGGTTTTGATTAGTTGAGAGAAACAGATGCTTTAAAAATATTTCATTTTTACATAGACACATAAATGATGAATTCCAATGTACAGTTTTGTAACAATCTGCAATAGTTTGCCTACTTTGTACACTATCCAAAAATCGTACTCACATCCCAAAGATTAATAGTCTGTCCTCTTTTGAAAACAAAGAGTTAACATTTTTCTCCACTGTTTTCTCCAAAGTCGTATTTTGAGATGTATAATGTCTATTTACTGAACTTCTGATGACACTGATTCTTTGATTATATGTTCGTTCCAAGTGAAATACTTTCCAAGAAAACACAACAACTCATCACGACCCCATGCACACACCAGGTGGTCAGCTCGTAAACTGGACCTTTCCAAAATGCTGGTATGACTCCCGGTATAATTACACTTAAGTAAGGGATACAGGAAGGCTACCCACTCAATAAGTTGTTGTGCACCCTTTTCTGGGTCTGATGAACTTTCTTTCATTTCCATATAGGTTCCCTATTAGAAGACTGAAGACGCATTCTTTTGAATGGGTCTTGGTCAAACTCAGAAGCCTGAAATGGCAAAAAATCGAAGCAGCTTTTAAGCGAATTCTGTCCCTGGGAAAGAATTTGCTTGGCCGCTTCGTTACTTTGCCATTTTCAACACTTTAGTGTGGTCTTGGAGTTGGTATATTTAAGTAGGGGGGTGGGGGGCACAGCCCTCCACATCGGAGGGTGTGTGGGGCGAAGCCCCCCACTTAACATAATGTGTAAAGTGTTTGTTTTTTTTTTTTTTGTAACAGCAATTTTTTTCCCTAGGAAAAAAAAATCGCTGTTTTGACAGTTCAAAATTGTAAGCTTTTGCTTATGTAGGGTCGATTAATCACCATTCACTCTTTTAAGCATTCGGTGATTTAATATAGACCCTCCATATATATATGTATATGTGTATGTGTATACTAAACACTTCTGTGAATGATTTTATTCCCTGTCTTGTTACATAAAAGTTTTGTAGAAAGAATATTTTAAAAATATGATCATTGGAAAATGAAAGTGAGGGCATGTAGTATGCTGGTAAGATATTTATCTTAACAAATCAGTATTTATTCTTCCCAATATGTCTTTGGGTCATATGTTTGAAAGAGCCTTGTTAAAGTGGGTTAGAAAACAATCATGCTGTATTATTCAATAACTGCACTCAGAAATTTGTCATCTGAAGAAAGCTTGCTTTATCAGATTTAAGAATTACACTGACGTGATAAAGCTTAGGGTAGGGAAATAGCACATAATATTTAGATACATTGTGTAATCATATTTCTTATAAACAGATTTTCAAGCGTTATTGTGCAGCTCTGTAACAGAAAGAGATGAAGGCCTGCTGAGATCAACACAACCACAGATCACACAATGAATAAACAAGCCAGCAGGGGAGGTATGAATAAGCAGCCAACCCAGTCTTGCTCCTCATGGGGGTAGGGAGCAGCCCAACCATGCTGGATAACTTGAGTAATAAAGGCAGTACTCTTCCATTTAGCAGACAGGCTAAGACATGCATGCTGACTAAGGCATGTGTACAGTAGTCACATTTTAGTACATGCACAGAAGTGTACACAACTCATTCAGGTGGTATTGTGGGGCTACAAGGAGCACCCGTGTGGATGTCCTCTGGAAGTTCTGGCTTCCTCCCACGTTCCAAAGTAATGCACTGTGTGGATCAGGCATTCTAAATTGGCCATCGGTGTGAGTGTGCATGCAAGTGTGCGGTATGGAAGAACAATTGCAACAGGGCTAGCCACTCAGTGGTTGGAACCTTGGCTCTAGGTAATCGTCACTGTTGAAGTGACACCTTGACTCCATGTGCAAAAATGGGAACAAGGGTTGCAAATGGATGGATGGTCAAATATAAGGCTACCACAGAGACAGCAAGAATTGGGCCAGTAAAAAGCTTTTGACCATTTATGGTAGACTAGAAGATGGATCTTCAAATTAACTCTCACCGACTACCACCCCCACCAACAGCTGCTGAGTGGTCAGTGAAATGAAGGAATGAAGGAGCTGAAGACCAGTAGTAAAGGATAATGCTTGACAGGCAGAGTTATTGGAAGACTTAGAAAAAATGTAAAAAGGCAAACTGGACCACTTCTTTACTACTTCTGATTTACTGAAACAATAAAAAATAGTGATTTTCCTATCTATGGCATTTGCCACTGAATAAATGGCATAATACCTCTGCACCCAGCCTTTCATCCAAACAGCTCCAATCACACTGCTCTGCTTATGCATCACAGATATGACTGTCAAAAGCCATAATTTGGGCATTAAACATAAAGCTTTGTTTAATAAAACAATTAAGACATTGCCTAGGATTCATTAACAATCATGTAGGCACGATTACAGTGCGTTAGCATGATCAGCAGCAGCGCTCACTCACTATGCATGCTGCTCAGCTTGCTAACATATTTCAGGTACCGTTTCCTGGCCAGCAGCAGTGTTGGTGACCATGAAATCGTACTAGGGAGCATGAGCACACAATGTAAATAAAACTGCTTGCCTGTAGGCAAACCTATTACAAGAGCACGCACGGGCAGCTTATATGAAGTAAGGGCAGGGTGAGTACAAGACTTAAGGTGCAAAGGACATTAAATGGGGAGAATGTACACAGAAAAAAAAATGTTAATAGTGCAGACATAAGTGCAAGGGAGGGTAAACAGAGAAAATGTACTCATTTAATGCAGTCAAATGTGATTATGTCATAAAGAAACATTTTAAGTAGGAATACCTCCATATTGATGTTATAATAATTAATCATGTTCACAATTCTTGATATAGCCACATAACTAAAAATGAACATGCTAGCTACGGACGTTAGAGGGACACAGTGCAACACTGGAAGAAAGGGAGTCAATGCGACATTAATGTTGACAACATGCCAAGTTAAGATAACAGTTATCAAGCACAGTGGATACATTAGGGGCTATTCGCATACACTGCAGTTATTGAATATGGCATGTATATGCAGAGAATGGTATGTGTGATAAATGACTGTATTGCTATGTTCTCCACTTCATCATGTATTAAGAAGAAATGAGCTCTACAGCTGTGTGCCATGCACATCAGAAAGGGACACATTTTATCATTTGTTGTCATCTGACAGCCTTAGACAGGGGGGTATATTACCTTGACACATGTATTTGACAAGCATGTGTTTTATATTCATGTACATCATAAACAGTAATGTAATAGCACTCCACATACACACGTGGCAAATGACAACACAGCTCTGATGACAATGCAGTAGCCCAGGGTCTCTGTAAATGGAATGCATCTACATGATTATACACGGCATGCACAGAAGAAATTGCAGCAAACACTGCAAATGGCATGTGAACAACACAAACACACAAGAAAATGTCCTAACATAGGTCCAGTCACACTTTATAATGATCTGGCATAATGCCATACAGTAAGAAATGTTATGTAAGTCATCACGTTATATAACGCTGTATAGCGTGAAGAAAGCAATTTGAATAATACATACATGTCTAGAGAAAGGCTTGCATTCTGATATGGAAATTAAGTAATGTCTGTGAATAATCAACAACATATGCAACATCTGCACCTTGCTAGACTCGAACACATGTCAGGACAGATACTAGAAAGATGCATATCAACCTGTGACACCACAGAAATAGTTACACTGTGTAGCTCACCACCACACAAATTAAAGATAATACTATGGCATACTTCTTTTGTGCCCCTAAAATACACAAAAGTTTATTGGATCCACCAGGGCATCTCATAGTCTCTGCATGCAGTTATTTTACACATAATTTAGCTCTCTTTTTACATTCTTACTTAAAAGAAGAATCAGAGAGGTCAAGGTCGTATATCAAAGATTCTTTTGATTTTTTGAGTAAAATCAGAAATGTAAAGTGGAAGAAGGACGTTTTTCATTGTTACTGATGTTACCAGTTTATATACAAATATTGAACATGTACATTGTTTAGAAGCAATATTATTTTTTACAAGGATTTACCAAAAACACACTTTATTATTGAATTAATCCATTTTTCTTTAAACAATAACATATTTGAGTTCAATGGGGAACTTTATAGGCAGCTTCGTGGAACAGCCATGGGGGCAGATTTTGCCCCCAAATATGCAAATTTTTTCATGGGCATGTTTGAAAACAAATATGTTTATAGTAATGAATTTGTTAGGAAATATGTCATAAGTTATTATAGATTTATAGATGATTTAATATTCATTTGTGAAGGGGGTTGGGAAGAAGTGAATACATTTGTGCAAAATATTCAGATAAACCCCTATAATATTAAGTTTGATGGAATACAGACAGGTGTTAAAATAAACTTTCTTGATATAGCTTTGCAAGGTTTTAATGATGGTAGAATACAAGCAAGTTTACATATAAAGTTTGAAGGGAGTGGTCATATACTGCATGGGGAAAGCTGTCAACCCCCCCCACACACACACACACACACACACACCCACACTATTAAATCTATCCCCTATGGGGAATTTCTTAGAATAAAAAGAATATGTAGTGATAAAAAAGAGTGTGAGAAGGAAATAGAAAAAACAGCACACGTGTGTAACTAGAGGTTACAAGGAAACAGCGGTGGAAGAAAATAAAAAGAGGGCAGCACAACAAAATAATACTAAAAGCAGGTATAGCATGCAAGGCAGAGTGCATCAACAGGATACACAAAAATTATGTTATGTGACCAAATATACAGTGTTTACAGACGTTTTAGTAAATCTGGTAAAATATCACTGGGGTATTTTAGAAAAAAAATATTTCTTAATATAAAAGAAAATGAGTATCCCATGTTTTCTTAATTGAAAGGTAGAAGTACAAGAGACTTTTTGGTGCACGGCAAGTTTCAGCTGCCTGTAAGTTATAGGAGCTTGGGGCTAGATGCAACAGGCACTTTCCCTTGTCAAAAGTGTAGTTGTTGCCAGTATGTAGTAAAAAAGTTTTGATAAAATTAATGAAAAGTATTTTACATGCAAAGGGAGATTTTCCTGTGACAGTACTGGGATAGTTTATGGTTTGAAATGTCCCTGTGGTAAGGTATACATAGGGGAAAGTAAAAGAAGTTTCAAACAAAGGTTGAAGGAACATGTTAGGGATGTTAAGAAGGGCAAAGTCCTGTTACATTACATTTTAAAGAATATCACAGTGGAAATATACAAGGCTTACAAGCTACAATTGTAGGGCAAGTACAGCTGTATGACATTGATATTAAAAGACAACTTTGGAAGTTAGAATCTACTTTAATTCTGAAATTTAACACTTTAATTCCATATGGAATGAATCAAAAATGTCATTGGAAATGTTTTCTTTAATTAATTTAAGTCTGTGATTGGTTAATTGTTTGTAATGATATTATTTAAAGATGGGATATGTGAAGCAGGGATATACTCTGTAAAGCCTGAAGAGCCGAGGTGCTAGAGGAGTCTGCATTTTAAGTTTTGTGTTTGCTGCTAACCAGATTTTATTGGATTCAGTGTGTGCTTATTTTACCTATATTGTGGGACTACACTGTGGAGCAACTACTGGACTGGACTGTAATTTTAATAAAATATAAAGGTAATCACTGGCTTATTTCCTTGTGTGGTGGTGAGCTGTTCTGTTTCCAGTTCGTGGTGAAGTAGTTAAACTGTGTATGTCATGACAAACACAATTGATGGACTTACAGTACTTCCCTGTTGTATGTATGGATCCCCTACCCTGGAGGGTTATACCTTAAAACTGTTGCCTTCTGACTGTGACATAAATGCTATCTTTGCCTAAGCCATTCATGTCTGATGCAGTTATCTGACAGACAGATGTTACCAGATTCAACCCCCTGCCTATCATGCTACACATTGTACGAGCTGTGTACTGATTGCTTCTACCACATGACATAACAATGGATCTTGTCCTAAATGCATGAAATTAATGTGTGAAGTAATAAAAGACATTTCAGGAGAATTTGTATATTCAGATTTTGTCAGAATTGTGAGAAGGAGGAAACTACATTAATGTTCACACAACTGTAAGCAGCGCACATTAATGTTCACACAACTGTAAGCAGCACACATTAATGTTCACACAACTGTAAGCAGCGCTCATTAATGTTCACACAACTGTAAGCAGCGCATATTAATGTTCACACAACTGTAAGCAGCGAACATTAATGTTCACACAACTGTAAGTAGCACACATTAATGTTCACACAACTGTAAGCAGCGCACATTAATGTTCACACAACTGTAAGCAGCTCACATTAATATTCACACAACTGTAAGCAGCGCACATTAATGATCACACAACTGTAAGCAGCGCACATTAATGTTCACACAACTGTAAGCAGCGCACATTAATGATCACACAACTGTAAGCAGCGCACATTAATGTTCACACAACTGTAAGCAGCTCACATTAATATTCACACAACTGTAAGCAGCGCACATTAATGATCACACAACTGTAAGCAGCACACATTAATGTTCACACAACTGTAAGCAGCGCACATTAATGATCACACAACTGTAAGCAGCGCACATTAATGTTCACACAACTGTAAGCAGCGCAGTATCAATGTTTCTCTGCCAAGGAAGCTCTGCCTGTTGTTTTGTATAACAACATTGGCCCAGAACTGAACCTGCAGGAGCACTGTCACACCACAACATTCACAGATCAATTGTTTCATTGTCAGGAGATTACAAAATGACTTTATAGTTCTTTCTCCAAAGTAAAAAATGAGAATAATAACTTAATGTAGTGCTGTTTGTGTAATGTCAGTACATTCACAGAATACTGCTTTTTGCTGGAATCGGACAGCAAGCTATGTAAATCCACTGATTATCATTTGTATGAATCATAAACACCACAGTAGAAGTCTTAACCAAGCTGTAAGACTCCATCTATCTGAAGTCATTGCATCATGTGATTGTGCTGCAAACAATTTCTAGGAGACAAAAGGAATGGGAGACGTTTCTCCCACTGTAATTGTACACATTTATAACAGTTGTGGATGTCATTCAAGCATAACAGCATTAGGACACATGATGTTTACAGTCAGTCAATGTATGTTTGAACACCTGACTATGTGATGACAGAAGCTACATGATATTGTGAAGAATGAACATACAAAGACACAAGTGTTGCAACAGTTGTGAAATATTTGGGTCATTGAAACCATGGCATCATGTTATTGCTGTAGGGGACATGCGTGCCTGTAATTTCTTTAAAATACTATTGCAATATGTCTCCTTCTCACACACATTGCCTGCTGCTAGGTATACTCAAACACATGTGATGCATAATGCCCTTGTCACTGTAATGGGTGAATGGAAATCTTGCACAATGTGTGGATAATCACAGATTCATACACTTACCTTACAAAAGTAACAGCATACAGAACACTGCCTAATGTCCTCATGCCACAGGAAAAGCCTTAGTATGTATCATGGGAAAGCCAACCATCATCCCATGATATCATCATTATCAAATAAATTGTTTCTGTGTGAAAAATTAGCATAAATTGTTGTAATAGGAATCCCCAGCCATACATGTACACAGCAGGTAGCTGGGTGACAACATTGTTACCTACCTGCACATTGACAGGCATACTAGCTCAAGTCAGTCTAAAGAGTAATGGCTGGATTTGAACAACGTCCTGAGATCACAAGGTGTAGAATACTGCCTGAATCCCACATGAGATGTTTTACAACTGTGACTGTGTACATCTGTTTGCATGACATCACCATTCTTTAATACATTGATGTTCTTCTAAAAGATGTGAATGTGGCTGAAGTGCACATTAACACTACACAGCTACATGCATTAGAAGCCTTCTCTACACAGCATTACAGATAAATGTGCATAGTAGTCCATTATTGCTGGATTTGAACCTCCTCCTCCTATACTTAAACAGTCTAGAAAGCACAGTATCAACAGCCAGCACCACAGGATAACTTATACTACAATTGTGATGAAGTTCACTTTTGATGGCATGGTGTAACCATTATTTCCAAAACTGGGTATTACATGGGGGAAATACAAATTTATAGAGTAGTCCTCAGGTAGTGAAAATATGTCTCCTAAGTGGAAGTTTACATAAGGGGAGTTGCCATGGACACAATTGTACATAACAGTACACACAGTTATATCAGTTAACCAAGGCTGGACTCTAACCCCCTACCTATCTAATTACACAATCTATAAAACACAAAACCTCCAGCCTATCTAGTAACATAATCTAGAGAGCACAGTATTACCGCAAATGCCAAAGGAGAAATCTGACTCTTAAGAGGAGAGAATGCACTTAGCATGGGATCACATCATCAGTGTGTTAAAGAGATGATGTTTGTGGTAAACGTGGGACATGGGGACGGTGGAACACTCACCCAGGTTAAATTTCCCCATTACTGGAAGATGAGATAGCAAGTCTATTCAGGAAGCACATATGTACCTGATATTGCATGACACATACACAAGTTTATCACTGTGGGATTTGAAACTTATACCTACCTAGTTATAGAACCTAGTGAGCACAGTAGTAGCCACAAGTGCCATAGGGGATCTCTGTCAGTTGATCGAGTTTTCAGAAACTGGATATTCATATCGGCGAGATGATAGGATCAAATTTCTGAAACATGAACATTAAAATCAAAACACAAAAATGTATATTTTTTACATTTTTTCAGGGGGCAAGCCCCCACTGCACCCCCATGTGGTGGGTGCTGCACCCCTCACACCCCCTGCAAATTATATATACCATCTTCGAGACTGTACTACATTGAGGACAACAGTAAATTTCTCAGTCCTCACAATACCTTGATCCCCATTCAAAAGCTTTGAGTTTTTGGAAAATCGATCATATCATCTCGCCAATATGAATTTCGAGTTTCTGAAAACTCGATTAACTGATAGGGATCCACTATAGGAGAAGTCTGACACTTAAGGGGACAGAGTGCACTTTTGATGCGATGACCTCATCAGTGTGTTGCAGAGAGAGAATGCATGTGTTAAAAGTGGGATGAAGTGCAGAGGAAGCTTGTGTCCAAAGCTAAATTTATTCTCCTGAGGGGAAGTGGACACAGCAAATTTGACATTGAGGCATTACTTACCCGTTACTAGAAACACACCACTGTGAGATTTGAACCTCCTACCTACCTATCCAGTTCCACAGTACAGTAAGCACAGTGTGAATCGTAAGGACCACAAGAGAATTTCTGACTTTAACAATGTAAAAATGCACATTTGTAATTAGTAAAACTTATGGGTTGGAACATCTGCTATTGTGCATCACAGGTTTTCAGACAAATACATGTGTTTGGACAAGCCAGAGTGGCAGCACTGTGCTTGTCACATTTATGGGCTGTCAATGACAATCACAATTGTAAAATATTGGGTGTCAAAGCAAGTATTCTTGCCAGTTCATCCCAGGATGACTGCATGCAAATAGTAAACTTTTATTGTATCACTGTCAGTTGTCTTGTCTTGTGCGCAAAGTACATTGACAATACAGACACTTATTAAATATGACAGTGCACTTCTGAATAACAGTGATGATTTATGTGTGAAAAGACCACACACCATTGTAGCACAGTTTCAAGTGTAACTATAGGACTGCAGACATACATTAACAGACTAACTTAACTAATTCAACATCATTCTGAAATCCAGATACCTTGGTTTCTAAATTCAGTAAGGACATACAGAAGTTGTACAATCTACACAGGGAATTATTTGTTGTGAATACTTTTTATTACTCTCTCCCTGAAGCGCAGAGCTGGCAAGCTCATTTGTGCTGCTGATGCCAAAGTATTAATGCATGCATAATCATACCTTGAGGTGTTGAACATAACGAGAACTAGCAGTGCTCTAAGTGCTCTGTGCTGACCCTCACATAAATAAGCAGTACTCACATACAACCATGTCATGATAGCTGCAGTTCTTCACTCCTAATATGTGTGATACAGGGGCATTCTGAAACACATGAGGGACCATGCAATTTATTGCTGGTGGAAACATGGCTTATGTAAACCAGTTTGAATCAAGGAGGTTTATTTGATTACACAGAAGGGGTGAAACCAGTTGGACAGTTAGTGACAGGAATACACATACAGACATACTAAGACATTAGTTTATGTTTCATATCTGCACATATTTGTGTTGTGTTACTGCTCACTTTGTCATTATAAGTACTGACCCAAGAGCTATACAAGACAATGTTCACAAAAGGGAGCAAACACATTACTACAACAGCAGGGTAACATTTTGTTAATAAAATGTGTAGCTAACAGCTGCACCCACAGGAGTCATACCAAACATTCAAAAACCCTTAGGCATACATCAGGATGTAAAGCTTGACAGTATCCCAAGAAAAATGTACAGCCCTGTGTATTGTGTAATCACAACACACAGGAACTCCTACTTTATGAGGTTCAAATATGACAATAGATTGAAGAAAAGGAGAATGTATTTATTATCCTTTGTTAGCCTCATGATAACTGTATGACATACATTCGCCTTTTCAGTTTGTTCAACAGAAGATTAGCCTGATTGCACATAGCTAATCACAGAAGCATGAAGGGCACCAGAGTAATGGAGCCAAAGGCAAAAACTCAAGATTTTGACATAAGCTGTGCACGTCCATTTAGCTTCAATTACAGGTGATGCTCTGCACCTGACATTGTGAAAATGCAGAGAAGAAAGACTGATGACACAGAAGATGGAAGATATATCAACAGGGGGAGAGGGGGGCAGGTCCCAGTAGCTTCTGACAGAAGCAGGGTAATAGTGGATCATAACAATATGCAAGCAACAGCTACACATAAAAAATAGTGTACTAAAAACAGTCACTAACACTTTGCTAATGCTTGGATTAGAACCCTTCTAACTATGAAAAAAGAAGACTCTAGAGTTCAGCATTATCTCATCACATTACAAAGGAATTTCTACATCATCTGCTTTAAATCACACAATTGAAGGGTCACTTAAAACATACTGAAGGAGATGGGGTGAATAGAGAGACCTTGAGAGACATGGAGAAAAAAGTAGCAACAATATTCTTTATGGGGCATGTAGGACCATCGTTATGGCATGTTACTCTTACTTATGTCCTCATTTTTAACCTGTTATGCTCTGTGCAATAAAGTGCTTGCTATATGGAGCAAGAAAGGTTAGGAGAGTAGAAACAAGATGAAGACATAAGCAGGATAAGGATGGTTTACTAAGTCTCCCTGTTGGGGAATAAATGTTTTAGCAAATGCTTTTTTGTTGCACTATTCAAATTATATGTTAACTAAATGTAACTGGAGAGAAATACAGACATTTGCAGTTAAATATATGATAGGAGTATAAAATCTCATGAAATAATTTGGCATATAGCTGTAATCATACCCATGATACTGTCAGTCTACAGACAGGTGAATTATCCCAGCACACTACATAAGAACGTCTAGTTCATTTCATCTAGTGGCCTGAGAACCGTTAGAGTAACTATTTCAAAATAGTGCCTTTACGTCTGTGTTCTCATAGAGCAGCGGGTTTAAACACACTTGCGCAAAAGTAATCACACTACTGCAGCTAAAACTAAATTCTTTAGCTTTGCCATAAGAGGTTAAACAGCATTCACTCCCACTCAGCAGTTTTTTTAATCAAGAAATGTCTTTATTACATCATCATGTATGACATAGGCCATGTTGCATTTATATAAATGACAATAAACCACAGCAACACAATCTCAGTTGCAAACATTATACATTCTAAATCATGCTGTCACAACTGTAGCTGCAAACATTATACATCACTTAACATATTCAGTCATTTATTAGTCAACCATTACATAGCTCATTCAAATCCTGCCTTCTTTTAAACCTCGTTCCTCCTCTGCATGTATCGATCCCACAGTTTCCATTTTTCCTATGTAGTTTGCTCCTACCCTTTTCTAAAGATCCCAGTTCCAGTTGTTTTAATTCTGTTACTATCTTTACTACTTCTAGAAAAGTTGGTTTAGACTTTGATTTCCATTTTCGAGTAATTGCTTTTTGGCAGCCATCATAATTAGATTCAGTAAGGCCTTACTATGTCTAGGCAATTCAGATTCTGCAGCATAGCTCAAAAAATAATTTCCTTAGTCACTCCAACTTGTTCACACAGCATCTCCGACAGAGCAGTCTGCAGGGAATCTTTAAAGTCTACCAACTCATTACACTCCCAGAAAATATGCTCCCAGTTACCTCTTTCTGCCCCATCACACCTCCAACATCTGATGTCTACCTGAGGAAAAATTCTTTGAAGTCTGCTTGGTGTATAAAAATTACTGTGTAAACAATTCCAGGCAAAGATCCTAAATCTTTTAGATTTTGGTGCATATTTTGGAGACATACATTTATCCACCCCCATTGTTTCTTTGTGAATTGCTTATTTAATCTCTCTTCCCAATCCTTCCTAACCTCCTCTGATTTATTCGTATATATATATATATATATATATCATGCAATATTTTATATGCTCTACTAATTATTCCTCTCTTTTTTTAAATACCTTTATTGAATTATCACTTGTGACATAGGCACA
The DNA here is from genome assembly GCF_019279795.1 of Protopterus annectens. Classification (NCBI taxonomy): domain Eukaryota; kingdom Metazoa; phylum Chordata; order Ceratodontiformes; family Protopteridae; genus Protopterus; species Protopterus annectens. The sequence goes on from NC_056726.1 coordinate 308,005,339, forward strand.
TTTACATTTACATAAAAGTAATCAAACTGCATTAACAAGTTAAAATTAACAAACAATACGCTTCACATATATTGCTATATATCATATAAGCTAAGCAGTATTACATAAATTATTCAATTCCTGCTCCTTTTTTTAAACAAGAAGCATCTTTATTAAACCATCAGTTACGACATAAGCAATCATACTTTTATATAAATGAAAACAAAGCACACCGACACAACCCTAGTTGCAAACATTTTACATCACAAACCATTCTGGCACAATCCCAATTGCAAATATTATATATCACTTATAATCTACCCAATTGTTTTCAGTCAAACATTGCATAGTTCAATTAAGTCCTGCCTTCTTTTAAACCTCATTCCTTCCCTATATGTATTGTTCCCACAATTCCCATTTTTCTTATGTAGTTTGCTCCTATCTTTTTCCTAAAGATCTCAATTCCAGTTGTTTTATCTCTGTTATTATATTCACTACTTCTGTGTCACCTCTGTGCAAATGCTGAGGACAAAAAGTGAAGGCTTTTCTATGGGCTGTTTCTGGCCATGTGTTTTGTGTATGATTCTACTTTTTGACTAGATTAAAAGTGTGAAAAAGGGTTGACAAGGCAGTGGTGAGAATGGTGGTAGAGAAATGAAAAAATAATATTCATAAGTGTAATGAATAACTACATTTGCTGGCTAATTAATGCCATATCATAGACAGGTGATGTGGCAGTATATTTACACAACTGAGGGCTGTTTGCAGTCCTAAATTCAACCTCTCACTGGTTCAAGAGGTCCTCCTTGCATTACATCATGTCATTACAGTGGTGGTAACATAGCTTCCCAGGGCATGTGATTCCAGTTACCCTGGAGACAGCCTTGGCCAAGCTATTCCAAACATCAGCCTTATAATTCGACCCAGTATAATCCTCCTTCAGCAGCCTCTGGTTGTAGAGCTTCACAAGGAGTACCACAAAGATTCTGGACACCTCAACACCCCACCATTGTACGCTAAATGAAGCACCATCCCTACCATCACCAGCCACATCTGCAGTATTCAAACTAGAAATATGGGTCTAAATTGGTGTCCAGTTCACATTTCAGCTGTAACAGCTTGTGCATAAAGACACACAGACTTACCAACTGCAATTGAAGGAATAATAATGTAACAAGGACTGGAGATATATTTCAGAGATGCCTGTATGTCTATGATTTTACTTAGTCATGGGACTGCATTTCTATCCCAAAGGCAGCATCAGTATTTGTAATAAATTTTAGATGCATCCAATTGCATAACTTGAGTAACACATGGTGGCTTAAGTTACATACATAAACGTGTACTTATGATATGTGATAACCCATAAGAATTATAACAAAAATATTGTGCACATCATACTTATGCATGTGCATTTCAAAGTGACTATATATAAACTCTTAACTCCACTACATCAAGTGTGAACTTACTTGGTTTCACACAAGTAATAGCCCCACACATTATAGCAAGACATCAAATTCCCTATTAGACCGGATCCTAATATGATACTCTAGCAAATCTTTAACATTCTCAAAAATAGCCTCCATACATCCACACAACAGGCTTCCCTAATACAATATGCAGATGACTCCACACTCATCTGCACATCTGACAATATGGCACACCTCCAAAAAATCACTCAGGAAGCTTTAACAACAACTGAACCATGGTTTTGTAACTTACAACCTATGCTCAACCCTAAAAAAAAACACACTACTGTGTTTTTTTTCCCTCAAATCCCTCTCCCACAGAAAACAAAATTTATAAAGTCCTCTCTGTTGATAATGCAACCACTGAAGTCACTTTTCATAGCAAATTATTAAGGATGATAGTGAATGATAATCTTAAATTCGACCTGCATATACAAAATTGCATAAGAAAAACTCATCAAAAACTAGGGATGCTATATACAGCCAAAACCACTCACTAATGCAACTAAAGCTACACTTGCCTCTACTTATCTCCTCCTCACTCTTCTTTATGGTGCTCCCATCCTTACTAACCTTCAGGCATCACAAAAATCAAAACTTGAACAATGCTATAACAAATTTGCTAAATTTGCAGCAAATACCCCTTTCAGAACCCACCACTGCATAGCACTAAAAAGCATAAATTGGTTAGAACAAGCCCATCTACTAATATCTATGCTGTTTCTTACCACCTATAAAATTACCAAGAAGCCATCTGCTTGTCCAGCACTAAATAACATTTTAAACAACTATGTTCCCATTCGATCATTACAATCCAATGACCAAAATCTCCTGCCTACCCACAAACCTATCAAATCTGCTGGGCATTGTCTGAACATGTACCTTATTGCTAAGGCCTGGAACTCCTTATCTCTAGCAATCAGGTCAATACCCTCTCTCCCATCCTTCAAAACCATTCTAAAAGACTTCCTAGCCAAAAGCTGGTTATGTTCTTGTTCACCATCAGGATAAACTATATCCCTAAATTTGAACAAATACCCATTCATATCTTACATCTACTTACTCTCCCATCTTCACTCACTTTATTACTTTTATCAATTTCTAGCCTCTGGCTTTCTCTCTGAATATACCATAAGCCTGCTTTTCTCTTACTTTGTATTGCAATTCTTGTATGTATTATACTAACTTACCTTCATTTCTCCATCGACTGGCTAAAATTTCTCTATTAAATCATTCTTATATAACTTGTATCTATTCTTAACCAATGTTTTCACATTATATATAACTTGGTGTAATTATTTAAACTGTAGATTTTTGTATTATTTTAAAGACTGCAAAATTATTGTTTTTAAAATGTTTTATAATACCTTGAAGCTTTTCTCCCTGGGCCTCTGCTGAAAATGGGCTCCTACCCAGTTGGACTTTCCCGGTAATCAAATGTCAATAAATAAATAAAAGAAATAAAATATCATCATTGACAAATTTCACATAATTTGCACACATTATATTCGGAGTCTATAGCAAGCAGTGAAGATATGTTTGTTGCAATAAACATAGTTATGATAACCATTTTTATTTATTGTTACATTCCTAACCAAACTTTTGTGATCAATGGCATTCTGTAAAAGTATCTGTAAACTGGATTAGAGCACTGCATCACCTGTCTTTGTTACCTAAGTTCACTGCACATGCACCTTCTGCCACAGGAAAAGTTACCTAACAGGTTCTTCTTCTTCAATGAATGCTAACCAGATTACTGATAGCTATGCACTAGCATCAGGTTCATTTGCACCACAGAAGGCAGCCCAAATCAGATTTTTCACTTTTAACCTTAGGCAATGAACTATGTCCGGGCAATGTTGAGTGCAGTGCAGATGCAAAAGGCATTGCAAATAAAACAAAATAAATTAAAGGAAAGCTGAACAATTCTGGTACCTGGTCGTACTGTGACTGCCTCAACTAAAATTAAGAAAAAAGTGTCATTTCCATGGAGATGTTTACAGACTGAACTCTGCTGAGAAGCTTTGCAGAGCTAGATAATAGCTTGAATAGACGGTCTCTAATGTCATCTACAGGTCAAATGAAAGAATTGCGGCTAAGTAACCTGTATAATATAGCTGTTATATTAAAGCATTTGTGAGTGTTTATAAACAGAGCACTTTTGATGCATATATCCCCTTATGTTTTTTCACTTGTAGTTATAGTTATATTATATTTAAGTTAAGCTTCTTTTGATTGGTACAACAAACATATAGCATATATAACAACATCATTAAAGTATTTAAAAAAAATATATATATATATATATATATATATATATATATATATATATATATATATATATATATATATATCAGAATTTAATATTCTTCTACAAGACATAAAAATCAGAAATGATAATAACTCTAGTACAGATAGAAGATAAACAAATAATAATTGAAACATATTCTGTATGAATATAGCTTGCTGCTTACAGTATAGTCTCAGATACAGATGTTTACCGTATTAACTAATATGTTGATATATTCTGACAAATCTGGAAGCTGTTTCAGATTAGTAAAGGTCTTAAAGGAAAGAAAGGGAATACAATTGTTCTTAGAAAATACTGAGCACTTTTATTGGAATCTCACACTACAGTGGGAAACTAAAATGTAATATTTTCTATGCTCTTGTTTTCAGATACATGGAGATGGGGAAATAGTGTTATTAGCTATTCACACAATACATAAACAGACAGGATTAGTCTACTTATTGATCATTATAACAGTTCATTACATATGAATCAGTTATGACTTTTGTATTATTTATATAATATATGATTGGTCTTTATAATATTTTGAACTCAATTTGACAAAATTTAAAATGAAACAGTTACTTTGATTTGCTTTAATTTGTTTCTTGATTAGTACATGCAATTCTAATGGGTGTAGTTTAATTCATAATTGTTTTTTTTAATCACATATACTACTTTATATTGTTAAATTATGCAACAGCATATGTATTTAGATGGGGAGGAGATGAGTGTTGTTACTAGCTTGATGGTCAATATGGGTGACAGCTATCACTCAAATTAGGAGTTTTTGACTCCAGGGGGGTTTTGGGAGTCTATGTTATTAGTAAATGTTATAAGTTTCTGTTAATAGTTATCATGATGTTCACCAAGTCTTACAAAATTGAATTTGTTATAAACATATTTCATTGGATAAAAGTTTTATATGTTTCATGTGTAAATTATAATTGTATTCCTAATAGTCAATTTCTATTGACTTATAAAATATGGGAAAAGGGAGAGTTATTCAACAACAGATATTCAGAACATTAATGTTTCATGATATCATTAAAGTGTATATATACCATACCAAAGCTTCGCACAGACAGCAAGTGCAGAGGCCAAAAAGTAACCAAAAATTCAAAAACAGACAGCACAATTAGAGGAATCCAGGACTTTATTCTGGAATAAGAAAACGCAGACTGGTTTTGGCCTAAAAGGCCTTTTTCAATGCCAAAGAATATTACCATATACCACAAAGTGCCCTTTATATGTATATTATTATTAACATATTCACCAATAGAAATTGAGATACAATTAATGGACGCACCCAAATCAAAGACCATACCAATATTGCTAAATATTAAACTTGTATATACAACACAACACATTTATAATAATAAAAATGGGTGCATTTGGTGATATTCCTAATGATAGGAACTAAAAAATGTACCAAACCCAATGTAAATGTCTTTTGGCTTTTCCCGGTTAGGGGTCACCAAAGCGGAACTCCGGCCCGCTCATGATTGGCAGTGGATTTTACGGTGCCGAGTTGCCATCCCAATGCCCAACCTTCAACGAAGGCACGTCCATTCACGCTCGCACCTACCTGTATGTCTTTAACATCACTCGACCATCGGGAGGACATGCAGACTTCACACAGAAGGCGCTCCAGCTGAGAATTGAATGAGAGAACCTCTTGCTGTGAGGCGACAACGCTAACCGCTGCACCACCGCTGCTTTTACCAAACCCAATGTAAATAATGAAAAATAAAAAATAAAAAATGTATTAAAGATGTTCATTTAACCCTGGTGGGAAAAGGCCACCCAATGTGATGATCCATGACCTTTCTTTATCATTGAGAAGTTAATGCCATTTATTCTTAGAAAATTTTTGTCCTCTCACCCTGTCAATAATGATAAAATGAAAGCAGGCTGTTTTATGAATTAAAGTGTGTTTATATAATGCATTAATGGCAACCCTATTTCTTATGTTCCTTAAATGCTCTGAAATGTGAACCTAAAAGATCTGGAAGTTTGTCCAAAATAAAATGCAGAACACTAACACTCAGCCAAATAAATGACCCACTTGCTGCTTTATAGGCAGTTAGGGCTAGGATCAAGGGTATGATGGAATTCTTGAATATTATTGCTGATTCACATATTGAAGTGGTTGTTTTTTGTGTAGGTTAGATGTAACCTCTCTTTATACTAGTATACCCCATTGGGCAGGTTTAATGGCACTGGAATTTTGGCTCACCAAATTGGGCATATATAGCCCTGGATTATACTAAACTCCACATTTAATGTTCAAATATAAAGCATACCAGCCTACATAATTAAATTGAAAGATTGCATTGACTTCTTTACTACAGAAGCACAAACTGTTATTGAACTTAATAGTACACAGGGAACTTCTGAAGTATACATCTGGGATGCTCTAAAAGCTTACCTATATGGTAAAATTATTGATTGGTATAAAAAGAAAAGAATTTCATGGGATAAAGATCATCAAGACATACAAACAAAGTTAGATGCTTTAAGACTTGATGCTTCAAAAAACCTAGATAAGAAAGATAGAATGAATTAAATAAATACTTTAAACAATAAATATATGGAAAATTTAAACCATAAAGTCGTGATAAATCTTGAAAAATATAAAGATAACTTTTTCTATAAATCCTAGATCTATGAATATACTAGCTAACGAGACTAAATTATTAAACTTAACCATATTAAAGAAATCTATTCTCCAACAACAAAAATGGTATCTGATTTACCAAATATATTAAGTGAGTTTAAAGAATTTTTTTAAACTAAACTAACCCAATGATATGAGTAATAGTACAACAGATATTCAATCTTATACATAATATAAAGAACAGACTATCAGAAACACAAATAAAATGAATAGATACATTTCTTTTAAAGAAATAAAAGATCAAATAGCTAGACTTAAGCAAAATAAAGCTCCTAGTAATGATGGTATCATTTCTGAAATTTACAAGGTTTTGCCTGCTAAAGCGTTAACTCTGCTACATACAGTATTCAATATAGCTCACAATAATAACATTATACCCCCTCTTGGAAGTACACATTTATTTCTCCCATACTTAAATCTGATAAAAACCCTGTAAAATGTGATTCATATAGGCCCATTTCATTATTAAACACAGACTATAAATTGTTCATGTCTATTTATGCTGATAGGCTCAAAATTTTTTTACCATCCCTAGTATATATGGATCAAAGAGGTTTTATAATTAACAGAACTTCTTATGATAACATCAAAAAAACAATAACTTTAATTGAATCAGTAAAAGTCTTAAAGAATAATTTGACTCTTGTTAGTTTAGATATTAACTGTGCCTTCGACTCAGTTAATTGGGGCTATCTTTTTATCTTACTGAAGGACTTAAACTTTTCTAATAGCTTTATTAATCTTATAACAAAATTATATAATGAAAGTCAAGCCTACATAAAAATAGGTACAAATATATCCCAGAACATACCCATTGTAAAAGGAACCAGACAAGGTTGCCCTCTGTCTCCACTTTTATTCACATTAATTATGGAACCTTGGGCTAACTTAATAAGGGATAACAATAATATACAAGGATATAGGTTAATTTTTAATGAAACATCAAAAATCCAAATGTTTGCTGATACAAATCACTCTTGGTGGTACTAACCCCACCTTACAAGAATTGTTTAAAAATATGGATATATTTCAAAAAAGTTCTGGTCTTAATTTCAATAACTCTAAAACACAGATTCTTCTAATTGGTTCCAAAAGTTATAATTTACAAGAACAATATAAAAATATATACCTCAATCTCAACAAATAATATATTTAGGCATAATTATAGCAACCAATATTAAAGACATATTACACCTAAATTATAGTAAAAGCATTACAATCATAGAGACTCTAATAAGTAAGTGGAACAAGATTCTATTTACAATGGATGAAAAACTTTCCATTATAAAGATGATCTTGCTTCCAAAGATCTTATACATAATACAGTCTATTTCTATTCCCCTCTACAGGCTCTTATATTAAAAAATTTAACACACTGATTAAAAACTTTTTGTGGCATCCGATAAAGCCTAGAATTGCATTGTTCTATCATATATATAGCTAGGAAAATGGAGGTATATCTTTACCAAATCTAGAACTTTATTCAATTTCATCAGTTATTAAAACAATTGTGTATCTTATAGATAGAGAGTATTTTGCAAAATGGAAAGAGATTATGTTAAATGTATCCCAAAAATACCAAAAATAAAGATAATAATCATCTATCACAGTTAATAAATAATTCATTTATATGGAATTTGAGAGAGTACTTTTCCAATTATTCCACTCAAATGTTTAAATCTACTTATGCAACTTTAATTCTAAAGACCTTTAAAAACTATATATTTAGGTTCAGAATCTTTGATAATTGGTTGTTCCTCATCTTTCCTATTGCCTATACACAAGGGGTAATTCTCTCTGCAGATCATTCTAAAATGTTATTTAAACAAAAACAATTAATGTTTTGGCATCAAATGCTAAATAAAAATGAGACAAAAATCTATTAATGCTCTTATAGATGAATATAACCTTAACACTTTACTTTGGTCAGATTTGCAAGCATTTAGAAAATATATTCTAAGTAAACTAATTGTAATCCCCTTAAATACTAAGAATTCAATACCCAAACGTATTCAATATTTGATTTTATATACTTATAATACTTTACCAGATAAAATAGTATATCATATATTTATAGAGCAATTAAACAAGATCTAGATGTATATTCAGATAACTATTGGAATTCATTTTCAGTTATCAATAGTTTTATTCCCTCAGAAAAAGACAAAGTTAATTTCCTTCAGTCAGCCAGCAAAACCACTTCCTCCATTAAATGAAGAATATTCACATGGAGATTTTTACATAAATCTTTTATCACACCACAGAAAATGAGTAAGATAACTAAACAAGATATTGTTTTCTGGAGATGTAATGCAGTAACAAAGCTGATTGGAACCATATATTTTATGGCTGTGTACTATTAAAGAAATTTTGGGTAGAAGTTAACACTTTTTTACAGGCAATTTTTACAGACAATTTTATGCTTACAAAGTCACTTGTATTATTCAATACACCTGTTCCAGACTGTATAAATAAAAACAAATATTCTTTGCTCTGGTCTATACTATCTATTGCCAGGAAAACAATTACAACAAACTGGAATTCCTCATCAGTTCCCTCATTTAAAGAGTTTAAAGGTCTTCTCTTAGAAATATCTAAGTTAGAAATGTTAGCTATCAAATCTAAATCTACTAGGAATACATTATATTACAAATGAGAAAATGTACATGAATTATTAGTTAAAGAATTGGATAAATGATTAATGCAGTAATTTTTCTTTTTTTAATCTTTTATTCTTTGTTTTTATTTTTCTTCTGCCAAAATTAACTTAATTAATCTTGTTGTTTGATATATAGTGAACATCATTGTAGTGTTCTGTGCTATTATAGTTATTGTATTTTTCTTTTTTAAATATTATACTTTAAAAGTTCAACTTATTCAATCTTTATTTCAAAATATCTGTTCATTATATTGTTTTCAATAAAGCTGTTTTTAAAAAAAATGTTTATAGTTTCACAACTGACGTGATGCAAAAGTATGCTGCTAAACTTTTCAGAATGCTGCATTTCAACTTTAATGATGGATTGTATTTTACAATGCACCCATAGCTTTACTGTCTGCATTGGTGGCATAGGCCTGCATATCAGCTATTTTGTATATTACAAATGTTTCTAAAAAATGTAACACAGCATTATGTAAATTTTTCTATGCCCATCTCATCACTTATTGCAGAAGAGTGTTGCATCACTTTTCTAGCAAGGTCAGGGTTTTGTCTTTTGTAGCCCACAAATGCATTAAGCCTCTGATATATAACTGACCACCCTCCACATAACTGAATATCCAAGAACAGTTTTAGCCATTTGTAATGTATAAGTGTACAGTGCTTTGGTTAATGTTGCAATGTACTGCAGAGTTACACACCTGTTGTCCTCCGTACAAAAGTTGTACATTTGTGTTTCATTTCCTTTATCTTTTTTTTGGAGGTGTGAGAGTTCTGTATTTACTTGTGTGTACTAATGTGGAGCTTTCATTTTTAAATTATTTTGCACATGATGGATGCATACATTCATACATATGTACTGTAACTGTAACAGTAAAGACAACCCCGGAATATACAACAATTCTTGAAGTGTATAGACCACCAATTTCAAGTGCTGATGACCTAGAGGAATTCATACATTTCTTGCAAGAAATACAAGAGGGAAGAATAATAGTGGCTGGGAGCTTATATTTACCACAAACAGACTGGAATAATATTGATTCAACAACATTAGCAATGAAATTACTCACAGTGTATGTTCAGGAACAACAGTTGCTTCAGATTGTAAAAAAACATCTACCAGAGAATGGAACATATTAGACATTCTTTGTGTTCCTAAATAAATTAGCGTTACATCATGTCAAGTTTTACCGCCACTGATGTGCAGTGATCATGGGTCATTAAGGTTAATTTGATGCTAGATAATTCTGCCAAGCTGAAATCTAAACCAATACACAGTAGATTAATGACAGATTATATGACAACAAAATAGTCATTATATAAAACTAACTGGACTGATGCATTCAGTGAAAAAAATGCAGAAGGAATGTGGAAAGTTTTGAAAGAGAAATTGTTTGAATGCAAAAAACCCCAAAAATATTTATCATCAGGATCGAGGCGCACAACATTAAACAGATATATTTCCATAAGAAGGAAATACTTGATTAAGGTGAGAGACAAATAATATAAGAAATGGAAAGGCGGTCGAACTACAACTTTGAAAACTGACATAAACAAGCTGGACAAACAAATTAAGCATAGTGTGAGACAAGATCAATAAAATGTATTTAAAGATATTGAGCATTATAGGAAACCATTTTATAGATACATAAGATGTGGAAGGAGTAAAGACATACAAACTGATTACCTGTGTGTAGATTCTAAAATTTATTATCAGACACAACAGATGATAAATATATTTACAAAATCATATGGAAAACAGTTTGGCTCCAAATTTCTCGGTTTTTACCGAGTTTTGGGGTTCAATTATGGGGTGCCATAATTCCCGAGTGGCAGCCATTAATTTCCGATTTTCCAGACATTTTTCTTTTATTTTTTTATTTTCCATCTATTTTGAGACTGACATCATCACGCGGATGCATGCGCGATGACGTCAGCCACGTGAGCAGCCTGCCAGCCTGTCAGATTTCAGCTGAGGACTTGAGGAAGTGAGGAGGAGGCACTAGTCCGCTTCCACTATTCTAGACTGTGTCTGCGGCTATGCACTGTGCTAAGAAAAACAACTACTATAGCAGTAGTCTACTGCTATTATTATGTTCGCGTTCGTATCGTACTTCGTTTGTTCAGTCAACTTCAAAGTTCAAGTCTTTTTCATTTCAACAAGTGTCAATGAAGGAATCCGATTCCGAACCGAAGAACTTCAACTAAGTGAACTAACTAGTATTTACTAGTCTGAAGTCTGAACTTTAAGTCACACGCACAAAACCACAACAAGTCAGAAGTCACCTCAATACACACATCAAGCATGCATGAATCAGTCAGTCACACACACACACACACACACACACACACACACACACACACACACACACTCTAACAAAAACACACACAACAGCACATCAAACTCAAGTTAGTTAAGTCAATCATAACATTCATTCAGCACAGTCATCAATGTCATCACCATTTATCCATGCCTTCCAATCCAGACATAATCTCACATTCACTCACACACTCAACAACACATCATTCACTTCACTTTGTCAACTCTTCACTAACACTTCAGTCATCATCATACATAATAAATCCACCCGCCCAATCCCCATCCCCAACTCCCCGTGCCGGCCAGGCAACGTAAATAAAATAAACCAAAAATAAAAAACAGTCCTAGCTCCCAGGACCCAGACCCAGTCCCTCCAGACCCAGCCATGCTGTGATGAGCCTGTGCCCCATGAAAGCAAGTATTTAGGTGCCCCAGGAGAGGGGTCAAGTGAGTAAGTCAACTGAGCTACTCTTTAAAAGGCAGGCACGGCAGTAGGCAGTACTTCTTATTCTGTCAACTGCTCTGCAGCTGCCGCAGCACTCTCTGCTCTCTTAATTTAATGGCAACTTGGCAGTGGGTGCCGATGCCGACTGTGGCTCAGTCAGGGATGGTGGGTGGCAATTTTGGCAAGGCAAGTCCTGGTAAAATTATTATCACGTCCATGATCATGCCTGTGCTGTTGTGTGTCAGTGCCACTTTTCTTTTGACTTAAAATAATATAATTAAGTCAAAAGAAAAGTGACAATGACACACAACAGCACAAGGACAGGCATGGTGATGGTCAGGGACATGAAAACTAAGTGAACAGGTCAGGGATTAGGGAAATGGGAAGGGATCATCATAGGATTATTTACAAATTATTATTACTATTTATTAGTAAGAGTAACAGACAGTCTGGGACTCTGGGAGTAGTGGATGCCTGGATGGACGGTGGAATGACAGAGGGGGGGCTTGGGGATGAAAACAAGGAAAAAGAACAGTTAGAGACCTAGTCAACAAACAACAGCAACAGACAAATGCTGTGCGTGCCGGAGTCATGACTCGTGAGTGACTGCTACACACATACAAACAGCGTTAAAGTTATTCATTAATAATATTACACACTGACACTTATCTTCTTCTTTACTTAAAAGTTTTACAGCACAGTGAAGTGACAGCATTACAGGCAGTTATATTTATTCACCATGGGTCTGGGAGTGGATGCCTGGATGGATGGTGGCATGGCATGGGGGGGTGAAAACAAGGAAAATGAACAGACCTAGTCAACAAATGACATCAACAAACAAGTGCTGTGTGTGTGCCTGCCTCGTGAGTCATGACTGCCAGGTGCCTGTTGCAGGAGCAGGACTGCAGGTGCCTGTGGGGTACACACATACAACCTTAAAGTTATTCATTAATGATAATACACTTATCTGCTTCTTAACTTAAAAGTTTTACAGGCTAATTACAGCACAGTGAAGTGACAGCACACAGCAGGTTGCAGACTTGCAGGCGTAGAGTGCGTGCATTCTTGAGATGAGAAGACGAGCCCCACATGCACTGCTGCTAAAATGTAAATAAATAAGTCAATGTAATTTACTACTTTGTTTACATTTTAGCAGCAGCAGACCAGCCCCAGCAGCAGTGCACATGCTGATCATGCCTGTGTAGCCTATAAAGAGAGAGGGGCGGGCTGACAAGTTGGGACAGATGAACAGAGAAGAAGAAGAAGTAACAGCATTTGATTGATTGAGCAAGCACCAGTGATAGGCCAGCATTATTGAGATTTGAAGTAGGTGCGCCGGCCGGTGCATGAGACTACTACAGCACAGCAGAGAGAGAAAAGAAGGAATCAGAGAAGAAGACAGTGTTTTTTTCTTTTTTATTTAAAATAAGTGTTTTTTTTTTTATTGTTTAGTTAGCTTGCCCAAGTGCAACACACTACAAGTTGGCAACTTGGCACTTTTGGCTTTTGCCACTGTGTGCTGTTTGTAGTAATACTGAGAGGGGTATAATTATCCTGCAGTGGACTCTGGATTCTTGCTGGTGTGTCAGTGGTGTGGGTGACACCCGGTCCAAAACTCTCCAAGTCAGAATAAACAGAGAGAGAAACATTCAGAATCATCGTTCATCTGGATCTGGAATCTGGATCAACACATTCAATTCAGCATGAAAAAATGTATTTCTTCTGCTGCAGCTGCTGCTTCTTCACGCGGCTCCTCCTGCACCTCCAGCACTAGCAGATAAATAAAAAAAAAAACATAAGAAAAGGAAATATAATGTTGTTGTTGTATGTATTTTTTTTTTCACTTAAGTAGTTTTGTCAGTCATAAATAACTAAGCTAACTCAGTGAAGTTAGTACAGCAAGTCTGTGTCTGTCTTCAGTGTCTGACTCTCTGATCATCTATTTTATACTCTAGGATTCAGGAACTGAGAGATTGAAGGTTGAACATGATGCATCAGGCATGTATTGTATTGTATCTTCTGAAAAGAAGCTGTTGTTGTGTTGGAGAGACGGCAAAGTAAACTAAGTAAAGTGATGATGACACACAGATGGACTGGGGGAGGATGACAGAGTGGGGGGGGTATAGCTAAAGAGAGCAGCACTGATGGGTACCTTAGGTAGACAATGGCATGGTGCTGGTGGCAATATAGTACACCTTTTTATACGTTCAGTCATTCCTTTCAGACAGTGCAAGAAATATGGACAGAGCCAGAAAAATTGGGAGGATAAACGTAGAAAGTCAGTAGAATAACAGGATTTGCATTATTATATGCATTTGAAGGATATATAAAGTCTGAAATTCCAATGTCTGTCATTGTTTAGTAATATTTAGTGACTTTCAGTCACTCTTCAGTGATTCTGCCAGAAAAACACAAATTTTATGAGGAACAGACTCAGACCAAACGTATGAGTCAAAATCACTGTGGAGTGTGGACATTCTGTGTAAATCTGTACAGTTGAAACTAAGAGAGGTATGAAGGAGTCAGGACTGGAGTAGGGACGGACTAGGGAGATGGATGGAGTGGATATATCTTGTGGCTCAGTGGCTGACTGGCTGTGGTTGTATTTGTAGATGTATTGTTTTTGTTTACAAACGTAACCGCTGGAACTTGGATATGAAGCTGCTGCAGTAGCCTTAAATAAAACAAGTGTCATTGTTTCATCTTTCGTATCATTATCCGACCACCAGACAATGTGCTACCTACTACATCTTAGAAGCCAAACTGAGACAGGACTGGAAGATGGCTTTGTTTTTATAAATGCATGTTACAGGCTTTTCTATGCTGCCTGCAAGCTGGATTATACATTCCTTCTATTTGTTTATTTATTCCCTTATTTGTGTATTCGTTTAGGTGTCTCCTACTTGGCTATAAATTAAAACAGTAAAACATGAATATGCATTATATTAGCCAGCCCGGCCACTGCTTACTTTATTTTATTTGCTTACTCATGTATTAATAGCTGCCAGCACAGGCAGGCAGCCACAGTACATGTGTTGAACAGACTAGAGTCTCCTGAAACCATAAAACACAACTTGTTTACTGTGTTTAGAAAAACTAGGATTTATAAATCGGCAGAACAACAAAGCAGGGCAGTAAGTGTGTGCAGTGGTATACAACATGATATGCATTTGTCTTGCCAGTTGCCACTGACATTTTTGTATGCAAATTGTAAATGTGATGTGATGATAATATGATTATTACACGATTGCGGTAATATTACAGGTATACATATGGAATGGAAAGTGTAAATTGTACATCACTTTTTCTGCAGACATGCTTTATGTAAACAAGTAGTTAGTTTGGCAAGAGACACGTGTGTCCTAATAAACAGAATATTGTGGATTCTTGTTTGTGGAATGGAAAGGTCCAGGATGAGTGCGTAGTGGTCCCTCTCCCCCTGGACCTGGTCCATCGCCATCGTGTGTTAGTAGTTACCTGTTCTTCTGCTGCATAAGGATCACACTGTGTTTTGTAGCTGCTGTGAATAATTTTGATAACATGCATGCAATGTGAGATGTTACATGTGAGCCAGAAATGAGAACAAAGTCCTGCTTCAGTAATTCATGGATGGATCCTATTCCTCTAGGATTTAAATATTCTTCTCACTGTTTTTATTATTTCACAGAAAACTTTAATGACATTAAGGATTTTTTATACTCTAGTAGTCTGTGCAGACCTAAATAATATTACTTGTGTAATTTTTTCCTACGTAAAATGTTACAGACTTGGAAATTGGCTTTATATATTTATAACAAAATTATAATGCAGGTCATCTTGGTCAAGTATTAATCCCTGTCCCTGACTGTCAGGGAGGACACCACTACAGAATGTATTGAATTCCAGCAGAGTTTACGTAATATATCCAATTAAATTATCCAATGTAGTATGTTGCTGTTGTTGTATACGCTTGCTGGCTGTGGTTGTTGCTATGCTAAATTGCTAATATAATATATTGCACCCTCAGAGTCAGAGAGACCTGTCCTGTATTGTTATGATACTGTGTGATGTCAGTTTGTGTATGTATTTTTGCACTTTGAACCAGGCCAGCCAGCCCATTAGGTTGATGTCCTACAACAAGTATATAGTTAATAGTCCTAAGGTGCTGTGTGATTCTTGTAAATGTACATTTCTTAATATTGGCAGATTGAGAGGGCTGCAGTAAATCAATAAGCAAAGTAATGACACTGACAGCCAGGTGCTTTTAGTGACTCAGACAGTCATATGCTTCAGATTCAGAATAACTGAAAATGTATTATAAGTCCACAGAGCATGTTATTGCACCGGCTTCATAAAGGCTGCAGCCCAGGCAACATTTATTAAACTAAACTATATATCCAATCCTTGGCTTCTGGCCTCACACACCACCAGACCCCTTTACATTTTTGGCTTTATTATCACGCCAGCTGAACTGAGTGTGCTGACTGTTGTGCTAACAGATTGAAGCCTAGGTATGCCATCTGTACTTGTTATTGTTCTTGAAAGCAGTTCACCAGCTGATAACCTCCCTTCTGTGGTTTGTGGTGTTGTGCAGTTACAGAGAGAGTTAGACTGTACAGCCTAGCTGGTGGAGACTGGAGAGTGGGGATTGGGGAATGATATCAGGCCTGGCCCGGGCCTTGTAAAAAGACCTGTGCTGTCCTGCTTCAATTAGTCTTGGCTGGCTCCCTCCTCCAGTCCTTCTGCACTCTGTTCCTTAAACTGGACAATGTTTTAAATCACAACAGAAAGCTTTGTGACAGGTTTACAGTCCAACCAGTGTTCTGGTTTTTACAAAGTACATACACTAACTAACAACACTATCACATGGGCCAGTTTCTGTAATGTGTGACTATGAGTCTGTACTGTCTGTTTGTAGACATTACATAGTTAAAGCAGAACAGCTGGTCATGAATATGGTACATGTATGCTGTGTTTGTATGTCCATGCTTCTGTGTAAGACAGTGTAAGACAGAGCCTAATTCAGGTTTCTGTGTCATTGTGTTTGTGTCCCACTCCCACCATAACATTTCACACTGTGCATGCCTATCAAGCATATACATACAGCTGTCTTTCTCTGTTTTGATGAAGTCATGAAGAACATATGAATTATAAAAAAAAATCATGCATGCATATAAATGCTGTACTAGGTGTGTGTGTGTGTGTGTGTGTGTGTGTGTGTGTGTGTGTGTGTGTGTGTGTGTGTGTGTGTGTGTGTGTGTGTGTGTGTAACTGTGTGTGTGTGTGTAACTGTGTACTGTGTACTTCATTGCTGTGCTGTGCCTGTGCGCTTGTCTGAGTGAGAGTGACTGCTGACTAGCAGTAGCTGTGCTCGTCATAAACCCTCTCCCTGTCTATTTAATGAACTTATTTGATTGAAAAGTAAAGACTCATACTCTCAATCTCAGTGCAAGAAATCTGGACAAAGCAAGCCTAGTAGCCTACAATTTTGGGGGGACAAAGGCTCAAAACTAGGGACAGACAGATTTTTCTTATAAACTTAGAAAGTTGCTAGAATGACAGGTTTTGTATTAGCAAGGCATGCATTTTCTGAATGATATGAAGTCTGTAACTCAAATGAATATCATTATTTAGTGACGTAAATCCTTCCTTAGTCATTTGCCAGTTGCCAGAAAACCACACGTTTTTATGAGGATTCATAACCAAGTAGCAAAAATATGAGACAAAAATGTGGACATTCTGTGCAAATCTGTACAGTTGAGAGGTGTAGATGCCAAAAGCATCAGTTTTCCTCTAATGTAATAATCACCATACCTCGAGTCTCAAGCTAGCTGGCTCACCTAAACTGTTTAATGTTTGTCTTACACTGACTCCTCTGCTTGCTGCATGATAGCATGTTTGGATTTTACAGGACTACACAAAATACTTCTGATGCAGCTGCTGCTGCTGCACCTGTAGCCCAGCTTGGCTCAAGAAGCAAAAAGACCCCCAGAACCAGTGTGAAGGAGTCCAAGGGTCAACTTGGACAAGCAGAGATGGCTGAAGGTGAAAAAGGTAATATCTGTTCTCACTTCTCAGTAATATCCAAGACTTCTAAATCCTCTCTTGTACCTGGCTGGCATGGCATTTCTTTTTATCATGAGCAGTTACCGACCTTACTTATTAAAAATATTCATCTATTTCCTCTCCTTTACTCATAAAACAGTAATAGTATTAATTAACATTAATTGAGAATTTTTTCTTTTTTTACAATTGTTAACATTGTAATTCTAAGATTATTTAGTTACACAGCTATGTTTATTGACCTGTAATGTAAATATTTTCTATTTCTTTAAATGGTTAATCTTATTGTAATGTTTGTGGAGCTTTTCTCCCTGGGCCTCTGGCTCTGCTGAAAAAGGGCTATCCAGCTCAGTCAGACAATCCCGGTCAATAAATGTAAAATACATAAAAATATCTCTGTTAACTTAGTAATATAATGTGGCTTAGTTTCAGCATGATTTTTGTCATACTTGGAGGGGGGTTAAGTAGTTTTTTCTTTCATTTTACAAATAGGTCAGGTGACTCACATCCAGGAAAAAATGATGTCTTCATTTCAAGCTGCACCAGTAGCAGTGTCAACCACAAGCAGTGCAAGTGAGGAGGACCCAGTAATCATCATCACCCATGCAGAGCAATCGGAAGCAGAGACACCTAAAGATGGAAAAGGTATATATTTCTGTACTAGTAGTAGTACTAAAATTTGCCAGATAATCAATGTCTTCATGCTTAGTTACAGGATGTTTTTGTGTTTATTTAACAGGTCATGTTGATAAAAAAAGAAGACTGTCTTCATTCCAAGCAGCTTGGAAGATGTCATTTGATTGGTTAAGTGAGAGCAAGGTTGGGCAAGGGTATGCATTCTGTAAAGTGTGTCACTGCAACATTAGTATTGGCCACGGAGGACGCAATGATCTGCACAGGCACATGGAGACAGAGAAGCACAAGACAAATGCAAAGCAGGCATCGGGAAGGAAAGTGACAGACATGTTTGCCACCCAAGCCCGACAAGCAAGTATAACTCAGAAAGCAATGAACGCTGAAGTGGATTTTATTTTCACACTTGTAGAGCACAACCTGCCCTTTAGTGTTGCGGATCATCTGTTGAAACACATGAAAAAACAGTATGGTGATCATGAAGTGTTGAAGAAGGTGAGCTGTGGGGCGACTAAGTCTGCATGCATTACACGTGATGTTCTGGGTCCAAAGTATCAGGAAGATGCAGCAGCAGTTTGTCGGAAGCAGCCTTATTGCATTTATTTAGATCAGAGCATTGATATGGGGGATAATAAACTCCTTGTCATTCTAGTTGGATTTTTTGTCCAGGCAAAGGATAGAAATGTTGTTCGGTTCTTAGACGTGCACAACTGTGTGGTAGGTACAGTCGAAGCGATATACAACTGCCTTATGGAAACTCTTCACAGATTCAGCATTCCAGTAAATAATATGTCTGCATACTCATCAGATAATCCTGCAGTCATGGTGGGTAAATACAATTCTGTACTGTCACGATTAAAGACTGTCAATCCTGATCTCTTCAGTATGGGTTGCCTGTGCCGTATAGCAGACCTTTGCATCAAATCAGGTTTGAAAGCAATGAAATCACATGTAGAAGAGTTAATATCAGACATTTATAATCACTTTTCACATAGTGCACAGAGGCAACAGAAGCTAAATGAATTTGCATTGTTTGTTGATATTGAGCCACTTGTACTTATCCGACATACCCCCACTCGTTGGCTGAGTCTTCATAAAGTTATAAAGCGAATACTGGACCTGTGGCCTGCACTTTTATCATACTTCTAATCGTATGAGCCCTGGTCACACAGAATCGACCTCATAACAGAATGGCTGAATAGTCATGAGGTAAAACTGGTATTCCTTTTCTTGAAGTATGCTATGGAGTCTCTCCTTAAGTTCAGTGTGCAATTGCAGGCCAGAAGTAGTCAACTTTTAACTCTGTACGTTGATATCACACATCTTCTACAGGTGTATGCAACCAGGTTATTGAAGCCACATGCTGGTGTACAATTTCTAGATAATATCAGTACTACCAGCAATTCTTTTTTTGAGAATGATAACAATATTTTGCAGCAGCAACACCTTCATGTTGGATCTGATGTTGAAAAATATCTGCATGACAATAGTGATGACATAAGTACTGTAAGTGAACACACCTTCTATAAACAAGTAAAAGCATTTTATGTTGCAGTCCTCCTGAAAATGAAAAAACATTTGCCTGTTGGTGATGCCGTACTGCAACATATTGCCAGTGTATTGGACCCTTCTTTGAAATTAGATCTTGACATTGAAGTTATAACAAACATTGCAACTCGTGTAGGACTTTGCAAGTTATGGGAAGAGCGTTCTCAACTTAAGACTGAGCTTGGCATATACCAAGTTGTTAACATCAAGCTGCCACAGCAACAGAGCAGCCAGGAATCTGAAACTGATAAATGTTTCCTCAGGTACTAGTCAACAGTCCTACAAAGGCCCTGAAGCAGAACGAATACCTTTCTTTAAGCAGCTCATTTTAACGCTGCTTTGTTTGCCACATTCGAACAGTGAACCTGAGCGAGCATTCAACATGTTGAGAAAAGTTAAAACAGAGCTGAGGCAGTCATTACATGCCAAAACACTTAACTTATTGCTAGCAATCAAAATGAATGAGGACAGTGACTGTTCTTCTGTGGAAGTCCCACCACACATTCTACAAGCAGCAAAAAGGACGTCTCTAGCATACAATAGAGAATATGCCCTCCAGGCCCAGCGCCAGGCAGCACAAACAGACCCAGAAGGGCCACAGCCAGGCCCAGAGACCATCAGTGCAGAATGTGAAGAGCAAGAGGAAGTAATCCATGATCTGTTGTAAGACTGTGTGAGTGAGTCACACAGTTTCACTGTCTTATAGATCATGGATTGCTTCCAAGCTTCCTCCTTTTGCTCTGTGACATGTGACTTGACGAGTATTTTAAAAAGAAAATGGTTGGTTATTTTGGTTGCTATTTTTATTTCATTTTAAGTCTGTGGTTAATTTATGTTTAATTTGGTAGCTACTTATTTCATTTAAAGTCTGTGCCTGTAGGGTTATTTATTTGGTTGCTATTTTTATTTAATTGTAAGTGTGTGTTATATATTTTGAATTTGCTATTTTTATTTCATTTTAAGTCTGTGACTCTGTGTGGTTGTGGGGTTATTTATTTTGAATTGGTTGCTTGCTGCAATTTGTATTTCATGTTAAGTCTGTCTGTGTGTGAGCTAGCCTGTGACTGAGATAACTTTGTATTTACTTAGTTTAGTTAACAGGTAAAAATTTAATTTGCCAGTTGTCATTTTGTATTTATTTAAGTTTTATTGTATGCAAGTTAATCTTATTCTTATTTCATTTTGATTTATTAAAATGTTACACACCACACCACACACCACCACAGCACAGTACCACTACTTGTTGTTAGAATTTGTTTGTTTTATGTGTGTAGTTAGTACTAGTACCAGTACTAGCAGTGCCAGTAAGTAGTAGACTAGTTAGTTAGCACTATATAGTATACAAGACAGAGTACATTTTATTTTTATTTATATAAAGAGAACTTTATTTTAGGTTTTAGTTTTATACAAGTTCAAATGTCATTGTGATTGTCATTGTTCAGTGTTCTATTTCTAAAAGAATATTGCATTTTAGTTTTGCAAATTTGCACAAGTTCAAATATTAATATAAATAAAATACTATTGCTCTTATTTTGTGTTTCATGATCATATTTTGATTGTCTATTCTCCACTTTGCATGTAAAAGTTTGTATCCCAGAATTCCATTGGAGTGGGTTGGGCCACGTAATTATGTATGCAAATTGTATGTTAATTAGAGTACAGTTTTGTACCTATTTTTCATGGGCCTTCTCCAGATCTTTGATGTTTCCAGGTTGAGAGGTATGAAAGGGGGTGATAAGTTGTAGTAGTGACATCCAGGCAAACTCAGATACTGAAATCAAATTAGATTATATTGAAAAGAACTGTGTAAACTGGATTCAAACAAAGCACAGGGAGGAGACAGAATTCATAAATAATGACATGAGAACCTATTTTTCATGGGCCTTCTCCAGATCTTTGATGTTTCCAGGTTGTGAGGTATGAAAGGGGGTGATAAGTTGTAGTAGTGGCATCCAGGCAAACTCAGATACTGAAATCAAATTAGATTATATTGAAAAGAACTGTGTAAACTGGATTCAAACAAAGCACAGGGAGGAGACAGAATTCATAAATAATGACATGAGAACACTTCAACAGGAACTTACAGTACCACTATATCTATTATTTTCTAGGTCATATAAATATGGAGATTCCTCATGATTGGAGATGTACTTATTAAAGCCGTCTTTAAGGGAAAGGGGGAGTAGGACAAATCCAGAATCATACAAACTCTTGAGCTTGCTTTCATGTTGCAGAAAAATAATGGAGAAGGTAATCTTGGATAAATTATTGTCAGAATTGTAAAGGCTGGGACTTGAAACCATAAATCAGCATGCATATGTTGAAAGTAGATCTATTACCACTTGTAACATGATGTTCTGTAACAATATAATAACAGTTATGAATGAAAATCAGTGATGTGATATAATTTACATAGATTTAAACTTCAGAATTTGACAGGGTCATACACAAAACACTGATCAATGTATTAGGACAACTAGGTATCAATGTACTCTTGATAGGATGAATGAGTGCATGGCTTACAAATAGGCAAAGTAAGTATTATACAGAAATTGGACAGATGAAATTCTTTGTTACAGTCAGGGTGTCCAGGGCTCTGTCCTAGGTCCATGCTTATTATCTACTTTTTTTTTTCAAACAGGTTCCACACTTACCTTGGGCCTCAGCTGAGGGTGGAAAAGCTTGTATATTTTCTATGCTGTTTTCCTATCTACTTGTTATTGCTCTACAATTTCTAGGTCATGCAGTCCACAGTAAGTCAAACGAGATATAAAAACCCTTCTTCTTCTTGGCAAAGACCTGGCATCAGCAGCAGCACCTTCATTTAAAGATTGTTGCATATACAGGTTAATGATTCAACAAACAACCCATAACATTTGCTTTTATAAGTGCAATTGCGGGTGTAATCCAAAGCATTTTGGATTTCAAAACAAATGGCTATATTAAGCATACACAATTGCTTTATAGATTCCTGAATAGTTCCACCATGTTGGATTGGCTAATTAGCATGCAGTTCAGCTGCTTATACTGTCATTAGCATAGTCTGCCATTTACCATTGTTTTGCACTGAATGTAGACCCATTTAATGAATGCCAAATAGCGCACTACCATGTGCATGGCATGCCAAGATGCGTACATAATAGCTGCACTTAGTGTAGCCATTCATGAATCTGGCCCAATAACAGTAATATTTTCTGTAATTAATAACTTCATCAGTTATCACATGCCCCCTTCAAAAAGAAAGAAATTAAGAGCACCTGCACTGTATAAGCTATATATTATAGTTGTTTCTTAATAGCTTACCTACAGGCCATTGAAGCAGTGGCGGTCAAGGCTTTTAGTTAGAAAAATTAAATGTCATAGTGAGTTTCACCATAATGTGTTGCATTGTGTAAACCAGCAGAGCACTTTTCTGCACTGTGGTATTACCATGGAGTCGATATGCATAACCTAGGGGTGATGAGGATGCAGGGGAGGCTTGCCCCTTGCAAAAAAGATTTATTTGCATTTTTGGGGGGGGTTTCGTCCAACATTTTAAGTGTTTAACTTTTGGTGAATCATGAGTTGAAAAAATGTGATCTGATCAGACGCAGGTAACCATTTCTTAGCAGGTGCCTAAAAATCTTCTTCTTTTGCATTTTTGTTGTCCTCAGGCTGCACACTTCATTTTGCCCATACAGTTATCGAATATCTCAACTTCAGGCAGTGATACAGGCCTTTGTTGTCAGGATACAGACAGGGCTACATTGTAAATGAATGCAGCAGAAATCTATTTTTTTATCAAGAAGAACTATTACAAAGCAGAAGTCTCACATTCTAGGTATAACCCAGCATTCGTTTACAACTATAAGTCAAATTCCAAACCCTGACAGTCTCTCTTTTGTTAGTATTAAGCTCCTATAAGAAAGGATCTCAGTAAGGTCTTTATAATGATATCCAGATTGCTTTGTATTTCAATCACACAATACCAACTAATTACTACCTAATCTGCGTTTCACCTCTTGCATTTGTCATCAGTCTTATTTCATTCTTTCCTATCTCAGGAATTATCTTATTAATTGCTCTTCAGAATAAATACTGATTTTACAATAGCCATTTACTTACTTGGAATGTGTTCAGATATTCCTGCCAGCCTTACCCTCCAACTTCTCCCGAGTTTTATCATAGATTCATAGATTGTTACTAGACTAACAACTTGTGGGATCTTTCTAAGCCTAGCCAAGTTTTCCTGAAAGAATACTGACATTCTGTATCCAAAGAGGACATTGAGGCCCAGGCATTTATAAGGTATCTCTGTCCATAAGAGACATGGGTGCCAGGCCATCTGTAAATTTCCTACTTTCCATCCAATGGTCTAGGTTGCACTTAAATTGGGTAATAGACTAACTCAGCTTTACATGAATGAGAAGCCTGTTCTATAGAAGGGGCAGTCTCTGGGAATCATATCTGTCTATCTCAAGCATGTTCTATTTAAGCCACAAACAAAATTCAAGTCTCTAGACATTGTATTTCTGGTACTATTTGACTTATGAATATGCAGGAGATTCATAAATGTGGGGTTTGCAGATGCTTTGTAAGCCAGGCATAGGTCACCCCTCATCAGTCTGTAGGAGACTGGGTAGAGGGAGAGGGCTTTAAGGTGCTCTAGGTATGGTAGGTTTGTTATGCCTTGTATTCTTTTTGTAAGGAACCTTTGAGGTCACTCTAGTTGCTGCATATGCCTAGTCAGGTACATCCCAAACGAGCATTGTGCTCTATGATTGGTCTGATAAGGAAAGACTACAGTGGGATAATGACTTCTTTGGACCTAGATGCCATGCCCTTACTTAAAAGTTGTGCAACATAAAGTGATTTCCTCACCACTGTGGCCATGTGGTAGTTGAAGGTTTGGCTACTGTCTATGAGTGTACCCAGGTCCCTGATCACTGGGTCGACTCTTTGAGGTATATTATTAAGGAGCATTGTGTTCTATGATCGGTCTGATAAGGACAGACTACAGTGGTGTAATGACTTCTTAGGACCTAGATGCCATGCCCTTACTTAAAAGTTGTGCAACATAAAATGATTTCCTCACCACAGTGGCTATGTGGTAGTCGAAGGTTTAGCTACTGTCTATGAGTATATCCAGTTCTTTGACCACTGGGTTGACTCTTTGGGGTATATTATCAACACGGTAATTAGCCAGGATGGTTCATTTCCCAAAGGGTACAATTATCCATTCTTTAGCATTGAATTTAAGACCATGGCTTTGGCACCATTTATTAGACAGAGATAGACCTTCTTGAAGAATGCTAGTGTCTGCAAGGAAGTTGATGATAACCCCCAGCTTGCAATCATCTGCAGACTTAGTCAGCCATAAACCTTCAGTGTTGTCTTCTACTTCAGAGAAATAGATGCCAAAAAGGAGCAACCCCAGTACCAAACCCTGAGGGACTCTGCTGGTGATACTAAAAGTGGAGGTGGCCTTACCTATTTTGACCTCCAGGGTCCTATCAGTGAACCATTTGGCTATCTAGTGGATGATAAAGGGGTTTATACCTAATTTACTGAGCTTATCTATAGTACCTGAGTGTAGCATTATATCAAAAGCCTTGGCCAGGTCAAGGTAAGCTCTGTGCACAGTCTTGCCCCCATCTATTGGCTTGGTGACCCTCTCAAGGAAGTCCACCAGATTTAATAGGCATGACCTTCCTTTAACAAAAACCGAACTGTGATGGGTCCAGCATTTGAAAGTTACCTATTTCCTCATTTATCACGCCCATGATGATTCTTTCCATGGCTTTACATATGAGGCTGGTCAGACTTATGGACCTGTAGTTACACAGATCAGTTGTTGGACCTCTTTTGTGCAGGAGAATCCTCCATTCCTTGGGCACAAAACCTGACTGCCAGCTCCAGTTGAAAAGTAACTCAAGCGGACTAGAGAGGTCATGTATCATGTTATCTAATAAACATCTTGGGATATTATCAGGGCTCACTGATGAAGTGTTTTTATTCTTGGAATGTGCATTGATGACCTGCTCCCTTGTGTTAAAGCTCACAAATAAAATAACAGAGTTTTATCTTTTAGTCTTGAGTCAAGAATAACACTGCAAAGTACTATTTGATTACATAAACAGCGCTGGGAAACTACTTACCAAGATTTTCAAATCAGTGTCAAACAACAAAGAAAAATAACACTACATATATACCTATTTTATCAATTCCATGCATGCAGACGTTTGATGTAACATAGCTTTTAACAAATAATACAATTTGTAAATATTTTATGTCCTTGTGATCCTCATTCAGAGCTTCACATGAACAATTGACAATATGCATTTTTAAAACATAGACCACCTTGTCTAAGAATTTACCTTCTGACCTTATAACATTCAGTACCAGTACATACTGTCTTACAGACATCCTTGCAATGATTCATCCCCCAGCCTGAGAAGGGCAGAGTATACTCTAACATTCTAAAATTAGACTCTTTAAAATAGTATAACATCATAACATCCCTTAACTCCTTCAGCTCTTAGATTGTCAGTACACTATAATTTGCTACTAAAGAGAATGCAGTTGTAAGGCACCTGAAATACAAAGTTACAAATTATGTGAAACTATACTTTGCATAATCATGCATCTATTTTACCTTTTGATGTTAATATAAACATATTATAAACATTTTGACTAACTTATGGTAAGTATACACAACTGTACTTTTCCCTCCCTCCATCCCCCTCTTCTTTCTTCTCTCGCCTTACAAGGGACATTTTGGTATTTACTTTCTGCTGGCGGGGTTCTTCCACCAGCACCTGGCTCACACTTGGGGGCTCCTGACAGGGCAAGAAAAAGTGATGTAATGGCATTGGCTGCCTTACCTGTTGAGAGGCTGGCCTAATGATTAAGGTGTTTGTCTTACAAACACAAGGTGCAGGATTCGAGTCTCCCAAGGGATAATTGGCTAGGCTTAAAATGGCTTGCAAGGGCAGTTAGCCTAGTACTAACCTATGAACCTATATGTGAAGAAACTGCAAGTTAATATGCACTTTGTAAAGAATAATCATGAGACATAATATTTTCCATAGCAGTTCTGCCCATTTAACACTATCAGTGTCACACAACACACACACACAATTGTATTTCAGTTCTTCTTAACTTGATAAAATATGCTTCAGCATCATAGTATTTATCATCTACAGTGATAGGATGTTCATTTACCTTAAGTTCATTATTTGATACGTTTTTTAAGTGGCATTGCAGGTACAGATGATGTTAAACCTTTTTTAATTGCAACCTTTAGAAAATAAAATATTAATACAACTAAAAGAATAATAATTATTGTAATGATATCACATAATATACTAGTTCCCAGGTTACCAAATGCACTGCTCAACCATCTAAAAACTGTCCACTGTTTAAATGTGCTGTCCTGGTCCTTGGCCCTCTGCTCCATGAAATTGGTTAACTTTTCTTGTTCATCATGATAATCATTAATTTAAGAACAACAACTTTCTATGAGGGCACATGATGTTGCCCCTTTGTCAGCAAGCATTATTTTGAGTGCCAGCTAATTTTGTAATACCACAGTTTGAATTTCAGTCATTTCTTGATTTGCCATCCTGATGTCATGTGAAGTATGGTTTGCTACATCCTGAAGAATTTGAGCAAGCATGGTAATTTCAAGCATTACCTTTTGCACTCCATACCCAGGAGTAAAGACTGAAAATACTTGCTCTGCCCAGTGAATTTCCCATTTATTTTAGTCTGCTGCTGAAGGATTTTCAAAATGTTGAACAGCAGGAGTGATATAGCCCACAAACCAACATCCAGACCAGTTTGTAGGCAACCATGGGTAAGCATGAGCATCCCAAATATAGTAATGATCCTCTATCATGCCACTGCCACACCTCCAGTCATAGCTTTTTGGGTGTAAAGAGTTCAACACACTTTTATGTCTACTGTCATTGCATTTGCTGGTTCCCACTGGTACAGTCTCATTTCTGGCATAGCATGTGTCTCCACAATTTGTGGTTGCAAGCTGAAGAGACACAACATTTGAAAAGTCAGTCAAATTACACCAAGTTAGATTTGTGTCACTAAGATCCTTTTCAAATGTCACCTCTGATGCAGGGATTGGAATCATGGGAATCCCCGCCTTAGAATGATGAGGTATATGCAAACACAACCAGCAGTTTGTCACATTTAAATCCACAGTATATTGTCGAAGAGCATACAGAAAACTATTTTTTCTTGTCCAGTTCATAAGGAAACAGTAACAAAAACAAAGTAACAGTACCTGTTGTCACTATATTCATCATGCACTGTCATCTGAGTTGATTTTCTCTTTCAATCTTTCACTGGGGCAGATGATTCGTCCTTTGCACTTTGATCTTCTTTCACTGACAAAGATAATTCATCTGGGGCTTCCACATGACAATTTTTTTTCTGCAATTTGACAGCTGTATTCAAGTTGGTAGTCCTGCACAGCAGATTGCAGTAAAGGTAGTAAGCAGGACTTGGAAAAGGGCCTTTTTACTTTGGACTCAAGCAGTTCTTTTTTTAGAAAATTTTAATATAAACCCAATAACCAGGCTACAGTTGGTGATAAGGCTGGTCAGGAGGTTGAGGAAGAGCTTCTCGTACAGATTTGTGGTACTGCAGCAAGAAATGAATACATTTTGTGCAGTACGACAATATAGCATCATCTGTTAGAGTTAATTTTTTATTTGACACAGGGAGAGTAGCTGGAAGGGCTATGGGTCTCCCTATTAATATCTCATAGGGGCTCAATTTTCTTGTAGTATTTAATGTACCCCTCACACCCATTAGTGCTAAGGGAAGAGCCTCTGGCCATTTAAGGTTTGTCTTAGCACAAATCTTTGAAATGTTATTTTTAAGGGTCCTATTAACCCTCTCTATTAATCCAGATTACTGTGGATGGTTGAGACAGTGAAGGCTCAGTTTAGTATTAAAAATCTTGCATAGCTCTCTAATTAGGGAATTGTTAAAATGAGTTCCTCAGTCACTATTGATAGTACAAGGTACACCAAATCTAGGTATAAATTCAAATACAAGTTTTTTTTTTAACAACTATTGCAGAATCAGCTTTGTGTCATGGGTAACTTCCACCAATGCCAAAAACATGCAAACTATCACAACAACAAACTATAAATTATGGACCTTTGGCATCTGGATTAAGTCTAGCTGCACACTAAAAAAAAGGTCTCCAAGGTGATGGTAAACATGCAGCTTTAATATTTACATTTTTGCTAACATTGTGTTCTAAACATACTGCCCAATTATTAACATACTGAAGTATCAAACAAGGGACATGAGGGGCATAACAGCTTCAGGTTATTTGATTAAATAAAGCTGTTTTACCTGCATGGGCTCATAAATGATATGCCATTACCAGGTAAGGTAGCAAGGAGGCAGGCGCCACCAGTCGTCCATCTGGATGGATCGGTGGGTTTACTGCATCCGTCTTTAAGGCACCTCTGAACTTCTCCCTGTGATGCTTCACTTTGGAAAGCTGATACTCTCTTAAAGTCAACCACATCATCACTGTTAGAGTATTGTCATAGCATCACATGAAAATTTGCACAAAGTCCTTCTACAACTTGCTTAGCAGCCTGATCTGCCAAATTATTTCCCTTTGAAACAGTACCTATACCCTTCTGATGGGTGCCTCATTTAACTACTGATAATTTTTAGGAAACAAAAAAACCCGCCAATAAAGCATTCACAAAAAAATAATTTTTAATCTGAGTTCCTGATGAAGTTAAGTATCTTTTCTGCTTTCAAAGTTACCAAAAATCATGGACTACAATACAATTTTATTGATTTATTTTATTTTACATTTGTTGACCGGGCTAGTCTAACTGGATATATGTCCATTTTTAGTAGAGGCCCGGGGAGATAAGCTCCAAGAGAACAAATAACAAAAACAAACAAACAACTCATATACACACAAAATTCATAAACACTATTAACAGGTAAAATTAACTTTAAAGGAATAGTTCAGAGATTATCATATAAGCTAGACAATCAATTCATAGTACAGAGTAATGCGGTTAAAAACACAGACAACAAGTTGTTACATAATAAAAGAAAAGAAGGCATGATAAACAATAGTTACTATAGTAAAAGGTAGCCTCAATGATCTTAAGCTTCAAGAAGATACAAACAAGGGTGTATAGGAGGACTAGGGAATGTTGTATTCAAGGAGAGTAGGACTTGATTATAGAGAAGAGGGTAGGCTGAGGCAAGATAGAAGAGCTAGTTGGTTAGTCAGGCTTTGTACAGGGGCACAACCAGTGTGATTTGAGGAAGAGTTTAAGTTTACTTTTGAAAAGTGATATAGAGGGCAGTGAGGAAAGTTCATTGGGAAGTAGGTTCCAGGATATTCCAACAGTAGTAGAGAAGAGAGAGTCCCCAGCTCTGTTGTTGGATTGTGTAATATCTACAAGCAGTTTGTGTGATGATCGTAGGGTCTTTAGATTGGTATAGAGGGTGATGAGGGTAGAAAGTATGGGAGTATTTCTTGGTTGGTAAAGGGTCTTATGGGCAATGGTCAGTTGGTTGAAACTGAGCTGATTTTGCAGTTCAAGCCAACCAAGCTGCTTTAGATTATAACAGTGGTGGGTTCTAAAAGGGTTTCCTGTTGCAGATCTGGCTATGTTATTGTAGGAATGTTCCATTTTACTTAGGTTGTTTTTAGATAGATTTGTATATATGGGTGAGGCATAGAGGAGAGTAGAGATTAGATGAGTGTGAGCAATAGTTATTCTAGCTGAAGGAGAAATGAAGGGTTTGACCCTATACAGACAGCCAAGTTTTTTGTTAACAGTTTTTAGAGTATTATTGATATGGGTGTCAAAGCTGAGTTTGTCATCTATGGTGATGCCTAATAGTTTTGTTGAAGGTTTTGGGGATATGAGAATGTCATTGTTGGATGTTACAGCGAAATCTATAGGGGAAGACCTACACGTAGGAGTAAAAAGGAGGAGCTTAGTTTTTTGGGGGTTCAGGAGGAGACAGCGCTGTGAAAACCATTTTTCAACTGTGTTAAACACTGTTTGGGTAAGTGAGTGAAGTTCAGATGTTGTTGAGGATGAGCATACAAGAGTGGAGTCATCTGTGTATTGGATGCATGTTGCTTGGGGAATTGCTAGGTGAAGGTCATTGATAAATAAAGTGAACAGTAAGGGTCCTAAGATGGACCCCTGAGGGACACCAAGGTTAACTGGCAGGTGGGTAGATAGAGAATTGTGCAATAGAACAGCCTGTTGTCTATTTTCTAAGTAGGATTTGAACCATTTTATAGCAGGTTTATCCAGTGACAGGGATGTAAGGATGTGTAAAAGTATCTGGTGATTTATTTACCATATCGAAAGCTTTTGACAGATCGATGAACAAAGCAGAGGACAGAATATTTTGGTTTTGGTTTTTGTTGATATGGTCTGTAAAGGAGAGGAGGACAGTAGTAGTGCTGTAGGAAGGTCTGAAACCATGTTGACAGCTGGATAGTAACTTATTATGGATAAGGTGGTCTAGCATTTGCTTGTGGATACATTTCTCCATGATCTTTGCCAAAGGAGAAAGTAGGGCTATGGGACGGTAGTTGGAGAAGTCAGTAGAGCTTCCTCCTTTATGTAGGGGGATAATATGGGAGACTTTCCAGATACTTGGGATGTGTCCTTCAGTTATGGTTCTGTTAATCAGGATGGAAATGGGATAGGAAATGGATTTAGCTGCCTTTTGTAGATATTCAGCAGGTAGCTGTTCTGCTGAGGGAGAGGATGGTTTCAGTTTTTGGATAAGGGTGAAAATACATGTTGTTGGGATTGGTTGGAAGTGAAATGGAGGGGGTTGGGTGGAATTTAAGTTAGATATAGGAAAGTCTTGAGGTGATAACTGACAGGCAAGTGTTTGAATGGCTTCAGTGAAAAAGGTATTAAAGGCAATGGGATTTTCCTGGTCTGTGTCTTGTGGGTTTGGCGTGATGGATTGCCCTGGGTGTAGTAGTCCGTTAATACACGCCCAGAACTTTTGTAGTTTATTATGGTAGGTTTGATGGAATTGTAGGTAGTAATTTCCTTTGTCAGAGAGTATAGATTTTTTAGTGTCATTTCTCAGCTGTCTGAAATATTGTTGGCCAAGTGGGTTTTTTGTCATTCACCATTTATTCCAATATTTGTTTCTAAGATGGATTTTTTGCTTGGTTTCTTTTGAAAGCCATTGGGTGGATTTAGTTCTGATTCTGATAGAGTGGGTAGGAGCATGGTGGTCAAGAATAGATAGGAAGTTGAAGTTAAAGTATTTAACAGCATCTTCCAATGGGAGGTATTTTAAAGGAGACCAGTTACATGCGTTTGGTTCATTTTGGAAGAGCTCAGGGTTAAAGTTATTTTTAGTTCTTATTGTCCTGCAAATGGTTGTAATGGGAAGATTGGTCTTATGCCTGATGATATAGGTGAGTGAGTGATCACTCACATCATCAGGGAGAGTTCCAGCTTCATAGGTCTGGGGAGGATTATTTATGAGGATCCAGTCTAAATTACTTTCTCTCTTATTGGGTTTGTTTATCCTGGTAGGGGATGTAATGGTTTGAGAGAAACTGAATAGATTGGTGTGGGTGGTTAGGTGATCACTGCTGCAACATTTCCAGTCAATGTTAAAATCACGATAATGGAAAGTCACAGAAACTGGTAAAACAAAGCGAAGGCTCTCAGGTTGCCACACAAAACAAGGTTTATTAATAGATATCACAATACACCAAAAAATAATAAAGTGAACTGGAAACTCAGTAAAAAATATATATACATGTATAAGTACTAAGTGCTTTCACCCTCTTGTCATATGGGCATCTTCAGAGTACTAACACATCATCTGGTAGTGACTGTTAAATAAATTCCCTCCTAATTACACAACGCTCTTAATTAATCAATCAATTACACAATTAAGTATTCCAGTTTAAAAAAACACATTTAAAAAGTTTTAATTAAAACTATTATTATAATGTAAATAGTAATAACTAAATGTAATAGTAAAAACTAATTGTTAAAACTTGGCATATCGTAACAACTATAGCTGCCAGAATAATTAGTTAATAAATACTAGCTTGCCATTCCCTGTTATAAATATAACTACCAATTCCATAAGGAACACACATAAATATAAATGTAATGTATATAGAATGCAAAAATATATAAATTATACACTGTAAAAACACACAAATACACAACCATTTCTTAAAAAACAACAAAGTGTACTTAGATACAGTAAAACTTCTGTTTCAAAATGCTAGAAATAGAAATATGTCCGTTAATGCCTGGTGTACAGTTGGCATTTAATCTTAACTGCCATAGGCATTCCTTGGCTTCTAGCAGATTGTTATAATCACCTCCTTTGTCTCCAAATTGTGGGGTCCTGTCTATCACAAAAAATATGAATCTTTTAAAATTCTCACACTTAATAGTATGTGCGTATAGTGAATTCACCATATTTTTTGTTCTTAATGTCTCTATTGTGCTCCATTATACGTTCCTTGAGTTTCCTAGTAGTTTTACCTACATAATACGCAGGACATGATATACAAGTAGCTAAGTAGACCACCATTTTTGTATTGCAATTACAGTATCCGGGACATTTGATTGATTTTCCATAACCTTGCACCATAACATATGGTCCATCATTCACATATTTACAACTTTTACAAAATCCACATTTACTCATTTTTGACATGTTATACACCTGGCCCTTATTATAGTTTTCCATACATTCTTTTAAATTAATACTAATAATAATGTTAATAATAATGTTAAAATAACCTAGGATTATGGTTTCTTGGGTAAATTTTGAGATAACCAGCAAAGAATATCCTCTATGGTGGCACTGTTGTTGGCAGATGGTTGATAGACACTTACTAGTGGCATTTCCTATAGTCACCAAGGTAGGATTATTAGAAAGTCCTTAGTTGTTCCATTTAGGTTCAAGGTGTATTGTGTCATGCACTACTATTTAGTTTAGGTATAATTTGAACCAAACTATTGTGACAGCATTCATTGGTATATAAGGCTATACATCTAAGCCTATATTGTCTTGGTTTCATATAGATGTGTGTGTATATATTTTTATACATGCGTGTATGCATATACGTGCGTTTAGGTATATGTACACACATACACACATTTAAGTGTATTTTGTCTAAGTTAAATCAAAACTAATAGTGATTTTGTTGTACATTTTCATCTGGGACTCACATGTGTTGGTTAGTAAGTGTATGATTGTGTACATTATATATATATTTTTTATATATATTTTTATGTTTGACAAACATTGTCATCTAATTTAAATACATATAGTATTAATAGATTCTGGAATCAATTTTAAAAGATATTTAAAATGAATTTTTTCATTTGTAAATGGATGAATTATGAAATCACATCCTGTATGGTGTATTTAAAAGACAAGTGTTTGGGAGGGCACTTTATCTTTTTCTGAAGAAGTTCACGTTTTAAATAAAAGTGGAAGAAAGCGCTAATTTTTATTTGCCTTTATTGTGGCATTACACGCTTTGAGCTGTTGTTTGTTTCTTTTATTCTGTTTGCGGTCAGTCCGTGCTTTCATATCCATCATTCACATATTTACAACTTTTACAAAATCCACATTTACTCATTTTTGACATGTTATACACCTGGCCCTTATTATAGTTTTCCATACATTCTTTTAAATTAATACTAATAATAATGTTAATAATAATGTTAAAATAACCTAGGATTATGGTTTCTTGGGGTAAATTTTGAGATAACCAGCAAAGAATATCCTCTATGGTGGCACTGTTGTTGGCAGATGGTAGATAGATGCAGACAATATAAATAGATTTGTAAGTGTTGATATGGAGTTTGGAAATAAGAATTTCAGTGTTAGAGGTTAGAGATGGTTTAGTTTCATAGGTAGTAATTTGAAGGCTAGATTTAAATAAGATGGCAATCCCACCACCCTTTTTAGCTACACGGCCAAGTTGCAAGATGTTATAGCCTGGTGGGATGACTTCATTGTCTTTAGTAACCGGTTTTAACCAGGTTTCTGTTAAACATAGAATATCAAAGGAGTAGACTTCTAGGAGAGAGTGGAGCTGTGTAATTTTGTTATTAATGCTACGTACATTGAGGTGAGCAATTAAGAGTGAGTTAGATGGTTTGGGGAGGGGATGAACAGTAGTGGGATTGGGGTTGAGGAGTTGAGTGGAAGTAG
This sequence comes from Protopterus annectens, assembly GCF_019279795.1. Classification (NCBI taxonomy): domain Eukaryota; kingdom Metazoa; phylum Chordata; order Ceratodontiformes; family Protopteridae; genus Protopterus; species Protopterus annectens. The sequence continues at coordinate 308,040,647 of NC_056726.1, forward strand.
TAGTTGTAGAGTCTGGGTTTGGATGGATATCTCCATCTTTTACAGAGAGGAGTTGTATCAGAAATCTAGGGTCTGGGGATTTACAGTATAGGTTTGGGGATCTCCTAGGGTTGAGAGTGTAGTATCTAATGTGGGCTATTCTATGATATTTAGGTAGAAGGTAGCAGGGTGTCGATGTTATATTAACATGGTTGGATAGCATAGGCAGTGAAGGAGAGGTGAGTGGCTTATTGGGGTACCAAAAACTTAGATATAATGGGTGCTCATAGGAGGTAAGCAGGTAGGCTAAAGTTAAGGGAGGTAGTAGTAGGGGTGTGAATAACAGCAGTAAGTGGATTGTAGTGTATAGTTTGTACATTTGGATGGTTAGGTGTAAGGTATTGTTATAAGAAAGGAAGTAGAGAAGGTGTAGATAGGGAGAGGAGAGGGGTGTGGTGGAAGAGGTAGGGAGTGGCAGGTGAGAGAGGAATAAGGAGGTTGAAGGGAAATGTTTGTGGTGTTTGTGGTGATTGGAGGGAAAGGATGAGGGGTGTGGCTAAGTAGTATAAGAATAGGACCTCTGGGGTGGCTGGGAATTGGGGGTAGGGTAGGGGAGCAGAGTGAGCCTGCAGGGCGAATGGAGTGGCTTGAGACAGGTAATGGAGCAGCTAGAGGAGAAACAATCAGCGGTACTGGTAACTGATGGTAGAAAAGGTAAGTCAAAAGTGGTAAAGAGCTGAGGAAAGAAGGAGTCAGTAAGAAAACAGGAGGGTGTATATAGTTAAAGTAATGGGTAAAGTGTAAGGTTGCAGAGCAGGACTAGGACAGAAGAGATGTAGAGTAAATAAAGGAAGAATAATAGATGGGTAAGCAGGAGATTATAGGAAGGGATGGGATGCCCCCTACTGGTCAGAACTAGTATTTCAGGCAGCTCTGTATGGAAGCTAGCTAGTATCAGACTGGAGAAGAGTATAAAGCTAGTAAGGGGGATTACTATGAGGTGGTGGAGGTATTTTGACAACTGTGTGGATAGAAGGGGGTACTGGCTGCTGGCTGTCAAGGCTCTGAGTGTACTTAAGAGCCCCTGAGACAATAGTGGACGGTAGTAGGCTTTACAGGCAGGACAGAGATAGCATACTTTCTTTTTTCTTTGAGAGAGGGTGCAGGGAATATAGGCTGAGAGATGAGACCACCGGTGTTTGGAAGGGGTCCTTTGTCACCAGGTAGGTAGTTTTGCAGAGTTTTAACTTCTGTACCAGTGCTATGGAGATCAGGGTATTTCTTTCTTCCTTGAGAGAGGGTGCAGGGAATATAGGCTGAGAGATGAGACCACAGGTGTTTGGAAGGGGTCCTTTGTCACCAGGTAGATAGTTTTGCAGAGTTTTAACTTCTGGACCAGTGCTATGGAGATCAGGATACTGAGGGAAAAGATGCCGGGACAAGAACGGACAGCAGCCAGGGGCAATGCTAGGTGAATTAAAAAAAAGTAAATTCATTTTTGTTTTATTTAACATTTGTTGACCGGGAAAGTCTGACTAGGACAGAGCCTATTTTCAGCGGAGGCCTGGGGAAAAATGCTCCAGACACATGTCTCTAGAATGTGGGAGGAAACCAGATCACCCAGAGGAAACCCACGGGAAGGCAGGGAGAACATGTGAACGCCACACAGAAGACACCCAAACTGAGAATAGAACTGGAGAACCTCTTGCTGTGAGGCGACAATGTTAACAACTGCACCACTGCATCACCCATAGAATAGTTATAATCAGTTATACTGATTATATAATATAATAAGTTATACTGCTAACCATCAGTATAGATATTGACAACTTTGTCTTTGGATAACTCACAACCCCTTTGTACAGCCACTAACTCAGCTACCTGGCAGAATGCACATCCTCTAGTCTTTGTTGAAGCAAAACATCATTATTGTTGCAGACAAATATTCCTGCAACCAGATTTCCATTTTGATTTCTTCCACAGAAACCATCCACAAATAGGTCCATTTCGGCACTGAGTATAGTAATGTCCTTTAAGTCATTCCTAGGAGAAAGCAGATAATTAGCCACACACACACACACACACACACACACACACACACACACACACACACACACACACACACACACACAATCATGCTCTTCACCATCCTCAGCAGTAGGTAACAAAGATGCAGGATTTATAACAGGACAGTGGATCAGAGAAATATATAGATCAGAAAGTGTAAGTTCATATTTAGTTAGACGTGCATTTGAGAGGGGCTTGGTTTTCATTTTAAGTAAGAGAGATGATACAGAATGAGGGACAGCTACTGCAAGATCATACGCTTTTGATCTCTTGTCAGCAAAGGATCAAGTTTTATTTCTGTTTTATTATTCTGACATAGTATGGTGATTTTCAGCACTTAGTAAGGACTCCAAGTCCTTTCTCTGCCAGTCTATAAGCACTTGCTTTATTGGATTTTGTACAGGGGCTTGCAGACTGTGCATAAAACCAGCTGCAATAGCTGGCTTAGCTTGTGCTTCTGGATCTGGTATACCTGAATGTCTAGCAAACACTGCTTTAAGATGACTCAGTCTGCAAGGTTTTCCTCTTTATTTTGCTTACATGCCTGTGTCTTAGACCAATCTGTCCTAACTCAACACACTTCTGTAATTTTATTTAATAGCCCTATCCTTTTGTCTATTAATGCATTCCCTATGGGAGTAAAATCTGTTATTTTTTTGGCCTTTTCAAGTAACTGTTTTCTTATTTCATCTGAAGTAGCTACCAAAAGCAGCTGGTTTAAATTTGTCAAAGTAGGGTTGCAACATTCTATTATAATTTTTAATTCCTCATTAAACCTTAATGGATCTTCTCTAATATTTGGAAACCTTTTAGATATAGTATGCAAATCAGCAGGGGTCCAAGGGTGATGAACAAGCTCTCTATTAGTAGCCCCCAAAATTTCTCTAAGAGGTGCCAAAAAATCCTCTCCAGAGTCAGTAGCGTCTTGTCCTACACTATCATGTGAGCTCGTGTGAGGAGCCACAGCAGTGACAAATACTAGTGCTCCTGATGGAGAGGTAGAAGCTTTTTGAACATGATAGGAAGAAGAAGAAGAATAAACCTCCTCAACTGCGGATGCCTGTTCTGACAATGAGAGTTGAACAGGGGAACTAGGTTTAGATGTAACAGTACCACACTGACCTGATGTCCACAGTTGTCAGAAATGCAGGGGTTTGAGAAACAGCAGGTCTTGTACAGGAACCAGTACATATGGGGGTGGGGGTGGGGATGCAGTAGCTACTGGAGGACTTTCATCCTCTTCAGAAGTCTCTGCTTTTTGGCCATCCCCAGTTTCTTCTAAACCTGCCACAAGAGGATAAAGGGATACCTTTTTACTGGTCCATACTGCCTTTTTAACCTCCTTCAACTATTGTAGCAACTTCTTATTCTATAATCCCCTTAATGCTGATTCCTTTTCCCTTTTAAGAGCTTCAGTATACCAAGAATAAAATGCTGCCCATTGCTCCCCATTTACCTTGTTTTTCTTTTTTTTCCAAAATACCCTTCAAATTCTCTAATTTATTCTTACCATAAGTTTCATTTAATGGAAATACTTCACCAAAGCAATTTTTAGTAAACTGAAACCACTCATTCAAATACTTACAACTTTCCTTACCATAATTATGATACATAAAATATGCAGGTGTTACCTTTACAGGGATTTGATCCTGCCTGCTTTACATTGTTTTTATTTTCCTTATTAAGACTTACCTCATAGATCCTGGATACTGGTAATTCAGAGGGAAAAAATGACAACATCAAGTCACATACCATTCAGGGAGGGAAGGCTAGGGATCCTGTCGTTGTGTAATGACAGAGGAAAGGTTTTGATCAGCCTTTTCCCACAGAATCCCCTTGCCTTTGTCCTGTCATGAGTTCAACATTTACAGCTCCAGCATTGTGATCAGGATAATAGGACAGATAGGTGCTGCGTCCAGAACTGACCACTCTTTCGGACCCTGTAAAGGTACTTTCACACAGTCACACCTACATCCCAACATGATATGGGCTCATAAACTTGATCACCAGCACACCCACACCTATGTCCCAACATGCTATAGGCCCATGAATTTGGTTTATCTACACACACACACACACACACACACACACACACACACACACACACACACACACACACACACACACAGACCTATGTCCCAGCATGCTATAGGAACATGAACTTCATTTATCCACACACCTATGTCCCAATATTATAATAGGCTCATGAACTTGATTTAGCAACACACACACACACTGATGTCCTAACATGCTATATGCCTATGAACTTGATTTAACATTAACTTTTTTCTCTCTCTCTTTTCAGTCATACATTAAAAAAAACAAAACACCCCTTATGCCTCTTCCCTTTTAGTCTTGAGTGGGCCACCCTCAACACAAGGCTCCTCCTTGTGTTAATTTTCCCTTTTTGTTGTATGCACATGCACTTTAATAAATTGTTACTTATTTCTTGTGGGGTCCTCCCACTATTACTTTACATATACATAAGAAGCAAACTCAGTCATTCAACAAAACAGTTATTCACTCATTCCACTTTTTTACCTACAATTATCTAAGAGATGAAAACAAACATTTTTCCATAAAACCATTTTTCCCATTTAGCCTAGCAATGGTTTGCACAGCCTGAATAGTTAGGTGTCTGAATCTCTGACTATCCCATACAAAACAGAGTGGAATTCACAGAAGAACTTTCTGTGTCTAGCCCTTGTAATTTATTCTCCACTGCCTGCAGAAATACCAAAGTTCAGAATTCAAGTCAGAGCACCAAATGTTAAAATTCACAAATAAAATAACAAAGAGTTTTACCTCTTAGTCTTCAGTAAAAAATAACACTTCAGGATGTGCCAAGTATGCAGAACTTTGACGTAACATAGCTTTTAACAAATAATACAATTTTTAAATATCTTATGTCCTTGTGATCCTCACTTAGAGCTTCACATGAACACTTGACAGTATGCATTTTTAAAACATAGACCACCTGGTCTAAGAATTTACCTTTTGACCTTACAACATTCAGTATCAGTACATACTGTCATAAACATCCTTGTAATGATTCATTCCCCAGCCTGAGTAGGCCAGAGAGTACTCTAACATTCTATCCTTTAACTCCTTCAGCACTTACTTTGCCTTCAATTATCTGTCAGTGTACTATAATTTGCAAATAAAGAGAATACAGTTGTAAGGCACTTGAAATATAAAGCTACAACTTATGTGAAACTATATTTTGCATAATCGTGTATCTATTTTACCTTTTGATTTTAACATAAACATATTATAAACATTTTATTTGACTCATTTGTGAAGAAAATGCAAGTTAATATGCATTTTGTGAAGAATAATCCTGAACATAATATTTTCTTTAACACTTGTAATGGTTGGGGGGACTGTGGTATGTAGTAGTTGTTTTGGACTATCGATGGGAGTGGGCGGAGAAATTTTTGCTGAACTTGAGGTTGCTCTTTGCCTGAGAATCTATTTTTTCTTCAAATGAATCCTTTGAACTATTAATTAACCCTCTTAGCTGATTGTTTAGCTTGGTTGGGGGCTTTTAGTTTGTTGGGTTTTGTTACTCCTACTCTTTTCCAAGATTTTTTCCTTTGTTGTATAACTGATTGATAATGTGATTCCACCAGGGTGGCTTGTCTTTTGAGTTTGTCTTATTCTTAACATGAGTGGGCACATCTCGTTCTATACAATATGGTTGCACAGGGATTTTGTAAATAACTTAATATATGCTATGGTGTTTACTGGGTTTGGGGGTGCTTGGAATTTAGCTAAGGTGTCACTTCATAGGGAGAAGTTAGCCTTGGAATAGTTCTTAAAGGAACTGGCCTCATCTGTCTTCCATTTCTTTGTCATTGTTCTCTTAGGTGCAACAATTAATATCCATAACTGAGCTTGACTGTTTTTCAGCTCTTCTTGTTCAGTGTCCAAGTTTAGGAGAAACAATTGTTTTGCTGTTTTTATATGTCCTCCTTAACAATGTCTTGCAATAAATTCTTAGATGCTTCCGAGTTGTGTCACTCCCAAAAGACATGGTTCCAGTTTACAACATCCTCTGATATGAAACTCATACATCCTTGATTGGCTTGGGGAAACATTCTGCAAATTCTGCTAGGACTATAAAAATTTGTGTGAAACATTTCCATGTGAAAATCGTAAACCCATGTGATTTAATGATATATTTAATGGCCTGACTTAACTCTTGCAGTTGATGCTCTGTCAATTGTCTGTTTAACCTCTTCCATTTTTGTTTTAGCTTGACTTTTGTCTTACTGTTCTTGTTTTGCAGACTTTTGTATATTTGACTCAGTAATCTTTAAGTGTTCACTTCCTCCATCCAGGTTTCCGTCAAGAGTTTCAAGAAGTCTGGCATCTCTTTAGTTACACCCCCCTTCTCATCCTTAGTATGACTAGCAGACCTAATAAGCAATATAATCTTCCGGTTACACCTGCATTTATCCTTTGCTCTAAGTTTCTCTCCTAGGCAGTTTTTCCCTAATACATTGGTTCCCTAATTTTACTTTGTCATTTTTAATTCAGAATACTGATCCTTGCCTGAAAGGCACACCTGATGGGTATTATTTTAATGTTCTGTTGCTTCATCTCCTTTGACCCTAAGAGATTCTGAATTTTATAATAAATATCAAATAAAGACTGGCACACAGGTTCTTCTTTTACTGCCTGGGACCTTATTGTAAGCTTGATGTCCCTCTGCAGCTTCTCCCCTTAAGAAAGTATCATGTTTTTCCATTTAGAGTTATGATCATCCATTTGTATCAAATATACTAACTCCAGTTAAGTGACCTTATAGTAAATTTGTAAGCTGGATATTCCAATGCCTCCTTCATCTATCAGAATAATCATCTTCTAGTTCCTTTGCCTCACAAATAAAATTCTTCAACTCCTTTTGTAGATATTCCTACAATTTAGTCCAGTCATGTAAATAAAAGCCTACTCAATATATAGTACCTCTGGGACTATGAACTTCATAATTGGTTGGATCTTGTCATCAAGCTCCACTGTCAGAGTTTTCCAAACGCTGTGGAGTTTGATTATTTTATTCTTGTTTCCTGCCAGGTGCTTTACCTGCTTATTTTACCTCATTCCCTAATCATGTTCCCAAATTTTTCAATTCCTCATGACCTCATAAGTATGGATACTGTTGCACCGGATCAGATGTGGGTACATAATTCAGTGTTATGACCTCAGTACAATTTGTGCTAATGTAGTAAATTATACTTTTATGACTACATTCACCATATTTGTAGATGTTAATATTGCAGGATCAGTACTGCAGGAATTCCTGTACTAGGCATGTGTTCTGCTAATGATTACTTCTCTTCCTTGTGCCTGTTGTATGACAGAATATGATAGACTATGGCTCCCCTTTGACCCTAAATAGGATAAAGGGATAATAGATATTAAAATAATGAATGAATGAGCAGATGGATGGACCAATGAAAGAAAGTCAAGGGAATGCAGAAAATAAAGTCATCAGTACTGAAGCTATATATTTTTAGTAGTTTCATGTCCCTATGGGAAGCAGCCACTAAACTGCTACATTAGAATGCAGCCACCTGAGGAAGCCCAGCTATACAGAGAAAACATGAGGAAACATTAGCATTTCCAACTCTGTTCTTTTTTTCTCAGTAATAACATATAGAGTTATGCTGCCAGGAAATGTTCTTGCGAGAGGCTAAATCAGTCTTGAAGGCATGAAACCAGACAGGAAAGCATATAATAAATCTCCATCTGTCATTATACTAGTGAAGTAAGTTGTAAACACTAACCGCCTTTTAATAGAACTAGTTTATATTCAGGTCTGAAAGACAGCACTGAGAAATATTACAAAAGGAATCAATAATAGAAAGGGCTTACTAGTGCCTGGGTTCTGATAGCTCTACAGGCATTTCAGAATGTTCTGTCACAAGGTTTATGGTATTAATAAATGAAGCATTTTCCGCAGAATCTTTATCAAAGCCAGTGAGGTGAGGTATGCAGTCTGATCTGAATGAGTTAAGGCCTCATCATCTTTATCCTAATCTGAACTGAAATTATGAGGAGTAGGAGGCCTGTTTCATCTTCTCCTATGCAACACCTCAAATGAAAGACTCAGATAAAAGTCTTGCAGCTGAAGAAGGCACTGAAGCTTGTTGAGTTACCTGAGATCATTCTCAGAAACATTTGATATAATGAAATTAAAAACCTTCTACTGCCATTAGGGATGCCAACATTCAACTCCCAGATGCCTACACCCATGCAGTCAGGTTATCAGATATCCATGACCCAAAATAACAAGGCAAGACTTAATCATGTGTCTTCCACCTGAGTACTTCTCTCCAGATATGGGTCCTGCACAAGAAGGAAATTCAATAGAGGAAAATGGAGATTGTCTGGACATTTACTAGGAAAGGCTTTAGCCAGGTGAAAAGAAAGTTAAGAATGCATTTATTTGCACAAGAGCTTGGATCTGGGGTGGGAGAATTATTTTTCAATTGTAAGTCCTTCACTACTAGGCATTATTGTGACCACAATTTTCATTATAAAAAGAGCCTGTTCACCTACCACTTATCCTTCAAGCTGTATGCCATTAGGTAGTCGGAAGACAAGGTGACATTAAGGATGCCTTCCTGTGAAGCTGGGGAACTAGTCTGCATTCAAGCTACCCAAGTATGGGTTACATCACTCATCCTGTCAGGTTTGATCCTGTGGATCACTTCTACCAGCTCCCTTTTGGTACTCAGAGGAAGCACTATCATTTTAAACTTACATAGAAAAGGCAGATGAACCAGGGTTTAAAGGTGAAGTCTTCTATGTTCAAAATTACCCAACAAATTCCTAGGTCTGCATGCTTAAGTAGTTTTGGCAAATTTGGCACTATTCTCACAATTATTATAATCTGAGTTCCTTCCTCCTCAAAACAAGTTCTTAATGTTATAAACTTTAGAGGTATTTTATACACCCAATAGCATTTCTAGCTATTTTATCCTGTGGATGTTATGAGAAATATGCTTACAAAACAATTATAATTTTTAAAATGTAATTTCAAATATCACCAAGTACTGTCAACTTCACACTCCAGTTATTAAAATGCTTTCAGATCTCATCTTAGAGAAATTATAAAACATGAAAGGAACTCACAAATTGATCTAAAAATAAGTTTAATAGCAAAGCTTTTGAGATAAAACTCTTCCTCAGTGCTTAAAATTATACTAAAACACAATTCCATATATACACCACATGAACAAATTCAAACCAATAGAAGCGTAGCAACAATAAAATAATTAAAATAAACAATTGAGTGCTTGCTTCATGGCAAAAGAGATCTTCTCTTAAGAACAGGTTTTAAACTCACAGTATTATTCAGCCCAGGGGGCACATCTGCTTGAAAGTAATTGATCCATCTATTCCCAACATTCTCTGAGTTCAACACAATATTCCTTCCTCTGATACTTCTTTCAATAGTTTTTATAACCCTAAATGTAAAACTTTGCATTTTATCTGACCTTATGATATGTTTAGCTAAAGCATTACTCTCCACCTCCCTGCGTACGTCAGATAGGTACTGGGCTATCTTTTAACATCCTTTTCATTTTTCCAACATAAAATGAAGTGCATTTTTTACAGATGGTTAAGTAAACCACATTTTTAGTTTTACAAGCAGCAAATGTATGAAAATAAAATGTTTTACTTATATTAAGGTATACAAAAACATTGTTCTTATTTATATAGTGACAAAACTGGCAATTTAGAAAGGCACGCTATTGTTAGTTATTATAGCATTCTTAAAGCACATTTGTAGGTCTTTATAACACAGCTGCAGTTTCAGATTCTTACATTCCTAAACGCAAAACTAGGTGATGGACCTATAATTTCTTTAACCACCATTTCTTTATTTAACCCTATTGGTATGTGCATTATATTGTATAATATATCTAAACTTATTTCTGTAAGTACTATCCGTAATATTATTTACAGTCCCATTTGTTGGACTTTCATCTAGCTGGGCCATCTCTTTCACTCAACACTTGTTTTATATTTTCCTCTAACAGTTTAATATTATAGCCCCTATCTTTAAACTCTGTGACCATCTCATCTAGCTGTTTGATACAGTCAAATATATCTGTATTTAGCCAACTGGCTTTAAGGAACTGACTGCACACAAAGCCTTTATATACATGGGGGGGGGTGCATATTAGAGCTGCATAAATACCTAGCAGTTTGAACTTCTTTTCTATAGATTCTAGTACCTATTGTACCGTGCCTTGCTATGATAGCCAGTGTTGTTGCTATATTTTCTTTATTTATTTATTTATTTTGACATTTGTTGACCATGTTAGTCTTACTGGGCAGAGGCCCTTTTTCAGCAAAGACCTGAGGAGAAAAGTTCCATTATTATTTTTTTTCTTTATAACCCAGCCACTGGGGATGCACAAGCCAGTGCATTTCTTCGTGCCGGTCTCAAGCCCGGATAAATGGGGAGGGTTACATCAGGAAGGGCATCCATTGTAAAATCTCTGCCAAATAACATATGTGGACAACAATACAGATTTCCATACCGGATCGGTCGAGGCCCGGGTTAACAACGACCACCGCCAGTACTGTTAGCTAACAGGGTGCTGGCGGAAATTGGGCTACTGTTGGCCGGAGGAGAAGAAGAGGGGGAAGGCATGCCTGAAAACAGAAAGAGAGGAGGAAGGTTAGGAGTGTAGTAGCGAGGGTAGGAACTTTGAATGTTGGCAGTATGACTGGTATAGGGAAAGAGTTAGCTGATATGATGGAGAGAAGGAAGGTTGATATATTGTGTGTGCATGAGACCAGATGGAAGGGGAGTAAGGCCAAGTGTATAGGAGGTGGTTTCAAAGTATTCTATCATGGTGTGAATGGGAGGAGAAATGGGGTATGGGGTTATCCTGAAGGAACAGTATGCCAAGAGTGTTTTGGAGGTAAAAAGAGTGTCAGATAGAGTAATGTTTATGAAGCTGGAAATTGATGGTGTGATGATGAATGTTTTTAGTGCATATGCTCCACAAGTTGGGTGTGCAATGGATGAGAAAGAAAAATTTTGGAGTGAGTTGGATGAAGAGGTGGTGAGTGTACCCAAGGGTGAGATACTGGTGATTGGGGCAGATTCCAATGGGCATGTTGGTAAAGGGAACAGAGGGGATGAGGATGTGATGGGCAAGTATGGTGTTAAGGTGAGGAATGCAGAAGGTCAGATGGTAGTGGATTTTGTGGAAAGGATGGACATGCTGTGGCAAATACATATTTTACGAAGAGGGATGAGCACAGGGTGACATTTAAGAGTGGAGGAAGATGCACACAGGTGGATTATATCCTATGCAGGAGGGCCAGTCTGAAGGAGATTGAATACTGTAAAGTGGTGACAGGGGAAAGTGTAGTTAGGCAGCATAGAATGGTGGTCTGTAGGATGATGCTGGTGATCAAGAAGAGGAGGACAAGTGTGAGAGCAGTGCTAAGGATCAAATGGTGGAAGTTGAAAAAGGGTGATTGTGAGGTGGAGTTCAGGGAAGAGTTAAAGCAGGCACTGGGGGGCAGTGAAGAGTTACCAAATAGCTGGGTAACTACAGCAGAGATGGTAAGGGAGACAGCTAGAAAGGTGCTTGGTGTGACATCTGGACAGAAGAAGGAGGACAAGGAGACCTGGTGGTGGAATGAGGAAGTACAGGAGAGTATACAGAGGAAGAGGCTGACGAAGAAGAAGTGGGATTGTCAGAGAGATGAAGAAAGTAGACAGGAGTATAAGGAGATGAGGAGCATGGCAAAGAGAGAGGTGGTGAAGGCTAAGGATAAGGCATATGGGGAGTTGTATGAAAGGTTGGACACTAAGGAGGGAGAAAAGGACCTGTACTGATTAGCTGGACAGAGGGCCTGAGCTGAGAAAGATATGCTGCTGGTAAGGGTTATAAAGGATAGTGAGGGAAATGTACTCACAAGCGAGGAGAGTGTGTTGAGCAGATGGAAAGAGTACTTTGAGGGGCTGATGAATGAAGAAAATGAGAGAGAGAGAGAAGGTTGGGTGGTGTGGGGATAGTGAATCAGAAAGTGAAACAGATTAGCAAGGAGGAAGTACAGACAGCTATGAAGAGGGTGAAGAATGGAAAGGCTGTTGGTCCAGATGACATACCAGTGGAAGCATGGAGGAGCTTAGGAGAAGTGGTAATGGAGTTTTTAACCAGATTGTTTAATGAAATCTTAGAAAGTCAGAGGATGCCTGAGGAGTGGAGAAAAATGTTTTGGTACCTATTTTTAAGAATAAGGGTGATATGCAGAGCTGTAGTAACTACAGAGGGATTAAACTGATCAGCCACAGCTTGAAGTTATGGGAAAGAGTGGTGGAAGCTAGGTTAAGAAGGGACGTGATGATTAGTGATCAGCAGTATGGTTTCATGCCAGGAAAGAGCACTACAGATGCGATGTTTGCTCTGAGATTGTTGATGGAGAAATATAGAGAAGGTCAGAAGGAGTTGTATTGTGTCTTTGTGGACTTGGAGAAAGCATATGATAGGGTGCATAGAGAGGAGTTGTGGTGTTGTATGAGGAAGTCGGGAGTGGCAGAGAACTATGTAAGAGTGGTTCAGGATATGTACGAGCGTAGTGTGACAGTGGTGAAGTCTGCAGTGGGAGTGACAGATGTGTTTAAGGTGGAGGTGGGATTACATCAAGGATTAGCTCTGAGCCCTTTCTTATTTGCAATGGTAATGGACAGGTTGACAGACGAGGTCAGACAGGAGGCCCCATGGACTGTGATGTTTGCAGATGACATTGTTATCTGTAGTGAGAGTAGGGACCAGGTTGAGGAGACCCTGGAGAGGTGGAGATATGCTCTAGAGAGGAGAGGAATGAAGGTCAGCAGGACTAAGAGAGAATATGTGTGTGTGTGTGTGTGTGTGTGAATGAGAGGGAGGATAGAGAAATGGTGAGGATGCAGGGAGTATAGTTAGTGAAGGTTGATGAGTTTAAGTACTTGGGATCAACATTTCAGAGTAATGGTGAGTGTGGAAGAGAGGTGAAGAAGAGAGTATAGGTAGGGTGGAATGGGTGGAGAAGTGTCAGGAGTGATTTGTGACAGACGGATACCAGTAAGAGTGAAAGGGAAGGTCTACAAGAGGGTAGTGAGACCAGCTATGTTGCATGGGTTGGAGACGGTGTGTTGACTAAAAGGCAGGAGTCAGAGCTGGAAGTGGCAGAGTTAAAGATGTTAAGATTTGCACTGGGTTTGACAAGGATGGACAGGATTAGGAATCTGTATATTAGAGGGTCAGCTCAGGTTGGATGGTTTGGAGACAAAGTCAGAGAAGAGAGATTGCATTGGTTTGGACATGTGCTGAGGAGGGATGCTGGGTATACTGGGAAAAGGATGCTAAGGATGGAGCTGCCAGGTAAGAGAAAAAGAGGAAGGCCTAAGATAAGGTTTATGGATGTGGTGAGAAAGGACATGCAGGCGGTTGGTGTGACAGAGCAATATGCTGAGGACAGGAAGAAATGGAAACAGATGATCCACTGTGGCAACTCCTAATGAGAACAGCCGAAAGAGAAGAAGATTATTTTTTTCTTTATATAGTTACATCATATAACATCAAATGACATAAACAATTCATGGGCCAACAATGGTTAATTATAATCAGCTGATTACATTTAGTTTATAAGCAAAAAAGTGCATTACAACATAGTAAAAAGTACAATTTGAACAGGAGCAGGTGTGAGATAATTTTGAAGCAAAGATTTAAGTGTCAGCATACTGTTAATATTCCAAAAAGGATTAAAGTTTTGCAGATATAGACAAGCATCTGAACAAAGAGAAATTATGAGTAATGCATTAGTTAAGAGATTACATAGTTTTGTGTGTAAATTTTGTTGTAGGGAGGAGAAAGTACAGAGTAGGTAGAAACTGTCTTAGTAGGGTTTGAGTACGGGAAGGGAGTTTTAGGTTGGGTTATTGCATGAAAGTCCTATTATTAAGCAGGAAAAGTTTTAAGGATTTTTTAAAGCAGTTTGTACTAGGTATAGCTCTTATGGACAGAGGCAGTTTGTTCAGAGTTAGCAACAGAGTAACTGTGGGGCTGTTTGTCTATTTTTTTTTTTTTTGAGTTTGTGAATTTCCAAGAGATGATCTGAGCTTTGAAGAGTGAGGTTGGGAGTGTAGGCAGTGATGAGAGAAGAGAGCATTCAGCAATAGGTAGGTTTGTAGAGAATGGAGTGAGCCAGGTATAGTTGGGGGAGGAGGAGTTGTTGTTGGAATTCTAGCCACTGAAGGTTTTTTAAAGATAGCCAGTGGTGTGAGTGATAGGGCAAGTTTGCTTCAAATCATGCAATTTTATTGTATGTGAGTTCTAGCTTGGTCATAAGATTGGTTTGTAGGTTTGATATGATCAGGGCAGCATAGAATAAGCTAGGTAGATGGTAGGCATGTGCTAGAGCAATTTTCGATTCATTAATGAGGAATTTTTTGCTCCTATAAAGGAGCTCTAATTTTTGGACATTTTTTGATGTTTTTTTGTATGTAGACATCGAATGTTAGTTGATCATCAATTGTTGTCCTAGTAATTTTGTGTACGGCTCTACTTTAATGATTGTATTACTTAGGGAAGTGATGGTGAAGGTGGTTTTAGAATGTGAGAGAGATTTAGGTAGGAATAAGAGGAGCTTGTATTTTGGGGGGGTTCAGGAGTTGGTTGCTAGTTAAACATCTTTCTAACAGATTGAAAAGATTTTTGGGTGATGGTGTGAAGCTGAGAGAGAGATTATCAGAGGAAGAGATAATAGTAAAGTTATCTGTGTATTGTATTAGTGTAGATTGAGGAGCAGATTTCTAGAGGTTGTTGATGAAGATGTTGAAAAGTAAGGGTCCAAGTATGGAACCTTGTGGGACCCCTGTTTGGACTGGGACGAAGGGGGACAGAGCAGTATGCCATCTGACTGACTGAAGCTGGTTAGAGAGGTAACTGGTGAAGCAGGAAATAGTTGAGTTGAAGAGGTTGAAGTCAGAGAGTTTAGCCAGATGTTTGTTATGAAATAATGTTGAAAGCCTTTGTGAGTTCTAGGAATTGGCAAGAGGCAAGTCTGTGTTGTCTTAGATTTTGGTGATACCCTGAGTGAAAGATAGTAGAGCAGCAGCCATGCTGTGGTTAGAATGAAACACATGTTGTGTGGGTGTTAGTAAATTTTCTTGGAGGAGATAGTCTAGTAGTTGTTTGTGTAGACACTTCAGCATTTTTGATAGGGGCAACAGAATGGCTATAGGTCTGAGTTTGGAAGGGTCAGTGGAGTGACCCTTTTTGTGTATGGGTGTGGTGTAAAACTTCTTCCATATGTGAGGAACTGTGGATTCTTGAATAGATTTGTTGATAAGTATGGAGACAGGGTAAGCAACAGAGCTTGCAGATAGTTTTAGGAAAATGGGAGGTAGGTTGTCGCAGCTGGGGAGCAATTTTTGAGTATACTGAGTAGTAGTTTTATGTAAGCATTGGGTATAGGATTTAAAGAGAAGGTGTTTGGGTGGGTAGATGTTGTGTTATCAGAGGTCTTGTCATTTTGAGAAAGGTTTTTGATGGTATTGATGAGTAAGAAGTTAATGATGGTTGCAGCATCAATGACAGAGTTATTAGGGCATGGGTTAGGCAAGGAGGTTTTGCCTGGATGAAGTAATTTGTTGACAGTGTTCCAGAATTATGGGGGGATTTGAGTGGGAGTTAGTGGCTTTGGGTAAAAGTTTTTCTTATGATAGTTGACCTGTTATTTGTTAAGTTGTGGAGCTCCTTGTATCTTTGATGGTAGGTGGGGGACTTGGTTTTTAGCCAGTTTTTCCAAGTGCTGTCTCAACTGTACATAAGGGATGGAGCAGATTGCGTGAGCCATGGGGCATAATTGGATTTAATTCTTATTTTCCTGATGGAAGCCAGGGAGTTTAGGGTATGTAGGAAGATGCTGTTGAATTTTAGAGCAGCTTCTTCCGGGGAGTGGTGATAGAGGAAGAACCAGTTAATTGAGGAGAGGTTTGGTTAAAGGAGTCAGGGTTGAGTTTAGAGAGATTGTGGCATTCTATGAAATTGTGAGATTTACATGATTGGGGAGTGTGTCGTTGGATGCAGGTGGGAAGATGATCGCTTAAGGTGTACAGGGGTTATGGTATAGATTAGGATTGGATGTAAGTGTCCAGTCTAGTGAGGAGCTGGTATTGGTGTGTTTGTTTAGATGGGTTGGAGTAGTGATAAGTTGAGAGAAAACATAGAGGTTTATGCTGGAGTTTTGAGAGCATCACAGGATGTTGCATCCCAGTCAGTGTTAACATCATTCAGTATTATAGTTTCATAGGAAATGGCTTATGAGGTCCAGGCAAGAAATTGTTCAAGGGTGATGATGTTATTTCCTGGACAGATGTAAATGGAAGCTATGGCTAGCTTTTGCAACTATTAATTTTGCAGTTTACTATGTGGATTTCAGCAGGATGGAAACTGGGGAGTGAGATAGACAGAGGGGAGAGGAAGAGTTGTTCAGAGTATATTATAGCTATATATCCCCCTTTTTTGTAGCTCTATCTAGGTGGAATATGTTATATCAATGGGGCAGGATTTCTAAGTCAGAGATGTGAGGTTTAGGTCAGGTTTCAGACAAAGTAAGAATGTCAGGTGAGTGAACAGAAATCCAGGAGTGGAGTTCAGTGATTTTGTTTGTGATGCTTTGAATGTTTAGGGGTAGTATGGTTAGATTTTTGGTGGAGGATGAGGGATAGGTGGGGAATGAGGAAGAGGGGTAAAGGGAAGGGGAGTATGTGAGGTAGGTGAAGGGAGGTGAGTCTGAGATAGGTCCATGGCTGGGGTGAGTGTCTCCAGAGAGTAGTAAATTTAGGGTAAGCAGGTTAGGTAGGTAGATGTTTGGGCTATAGTAGAGAAATTTAAGTTTCAATTTGAGGGGGATGAGGGGAGTTGGTATATTTGGATTTTGTGTAGGAGTGTATTTAAGTGGATGAATAGTGAGGAACATATAGTGGATGCATGAGTAGTTGTGAGATTCTTTTGTGGGTGGGGAACAGTAAAAGGGTAGTTATAGTAGGGGTGACTGTGGTAATTGGTAGATATACAAAGGAGTAGAAGCAGAGGAGTTATGAAGAAAATGTGTAATATGTTGTGTGGTATTGTGGAAAAAGTATGTTAGAGTGGAGAGGCCGGTGTTGTAGGTAAGCAGTATGATAGTAGGAGTTAGGTAGAAAGGGATTTCATTTGTTTAGTATGGGAGTGTCTATAGTAGGTGTTGTGAGAGTGGATTGGAGGATTTGAGGCAGGAAGTGTGGTGTATTTGGTGGGTGTGGTCAGTAAAAGTATGGTATAAATTTAGATTGTGTCGGTGTGGGTGGGAATTGGGGTAGGGTAGGGGAGCGGAGTGAGCCTGAGTGTGGCAAGGGCAAATGGAGCGGGTTGAGCCAAGCTCATGGTTTCTCTCATAGTTTGCCAGAAATAATCTGTGAGACAGGGTAAGTTATAGTCTACTGACAGTATAAAAGCAGGTTGTTATTTTATTTTTTTAAGTGGAGAAGGGTATCACCAATATATTTTTTAAACTGGATCAATTGGAGTTTGCTTAATTTATTATCTGATATAAGCACTACAAAAGGATTGTGCCAAATGTAGCTGGGAGAAGGGAAGTTAAGGCTTGGAGTGGGTGGGAGAGCCTGTAAGTAGTGTCCACGCTAGATGTGCTCACCAGTGTAATTAATAACCGAAATGATAAAAAGAAATGCCTGTATAAGTAGAAGAAAGTTAACACATTGGCCAGGAGGGCAAGATGCATACACTAATTCTTAAAGACGCTGTATATATGTTTATTATTTAATTGTTTTGTTTTGCTGTGGAGGGCTGTTCTCGCACTGTAGTGGTTGCTGTTGATTGAGAAGAGCTGGGTGTAGGCTACTTTTTCAGTTGGATTAACTAAAGAGGGTGAGAAGAGAAAAAAAATAAGGTTATAGTTAGCAGATGAGAGCAGCACAAAAGTAGACCTAACACCCAGGATCATGGCGGCGGCACCGAACAATCATGAATAATTATGTATTCAGCTTGTGGTCCGCATGAATATTCATTGCATTGAGAAGGTGAAAATTCAACAATGTAATTAAGTAATGAAATATTGATGGAACACAGCCATGAAAGCATGTTCTTTTTTGAGCTGTTACTTATGAGGCAGTCAGCGAGAATACAAATAAATGACTGAAAAGCAACACAAATCAAAGTAACAGATTGCAGCCATTTCTGTTCCCTAGTAGCAGTTAGTGAAACTGTTTGTTTTTGAGCTGTGAATTGTGAAGCATTCAGCACCTGAAAATAATACCATGTTCTCAACTCTATTAGTTCTGAGATATCCTGGAACCCTGCTAAACATGACCTTCACTGAACTCATCAACTGTAGTGGAGGGGGGCAGATTTTAAAATATGTAAGTCGAACTAGGTTTAGCATTTGTTAATGCACAACCCCATCACTGACAAAGCACCCCTCATACATTTGGAAACATATCTTAAACTTCCTGTATCAAAGTTAATATACTAGTATCATGGTGAGGTGGGGGGGTGTTCTTAATTTAGCAGAACTCACCATAAATCAGAACTCTCTCCCTCTTCATAAAGGCGGCAGCAACTCTGACATCTCAAACTTCCATCCTATCGCCATTTTTTCCCCATCTTTAAAATGCTAGAGAAGTGCATTCATATTCAGCTCCTAAGTTATCTGGCAAAACATCAACTCCTTTCCCCCACTCAACATGGATTTAGGCCTGGACATAGCACGAACACTGCCCTCATTTCCTTCTTGGACACAGTAAATAGAGCAAGAGATGCTGGCTCCTTTGTCTCTGCCCTCTTTCTTGATTTATCAAAGGCATTTGACACTATTTCCCACTCGCTACTGCTTACTAAACTCTCTGACCTCGGTCTTTCTCCCCCCTACCTTACAATGGTTTACTAACTATCTTAGCAATAAGCAGCAATCTACTACTGTATGTGGCAGCACTGTCCTTCCCCTTTCATCAATACAAATACAGGTGTTCCCCAAGGTTCAGTTTTGGGTCTAGTCCCATTCAGTATATTTGTCAATAACTTTCATACCACTCTTACCCATGGTACTATCATCCAATATGCAGATGAATCTACTATTTTCTGCTCTTCTAAATCTGCCACTGTATTACAGCATCTTACCCAAGAAGCTTTTACCTCAACCAAAACCTGGATGTCTCAGAACCATCTCGCCCTTAACCTCAATAAAACAAAACTCTTAATATTCATCCCTACAAAATCAAGCCCTGTTGACAAGTCATTACTCACTGTTCATTCCCAAAGCAACACTATCACTGAAGTTGTCCTGAGTACCAAATTGCTAGGTGTCATCATTGATGACAAATTAACATTTGACCTTCACATCTACAATAACATCAAAAAAAAAAAACATCAGAAGCTAGGTGCCCTTTATAGGCACAACTGTTTTCTTAGCCTCTCCACTAAAATGGCCCTGGCATCATCCTTTCTGCTTCCAACTCTGCTATACGGTGCTCCTATCCTCACCAATCTACAATCTTGCTTAAAAACTAAACTTGACTCTTGCTACAACAAAGTTGCTAAATTTGTTACAAACACAGCATTTTCTACCCACCACTGCTCCTCTCTGCATCAACTAAAATGGCTAGAGTCCCATCACCATCTCACTTATCTACAACTAACCACAGCCCACAAGATTATCTATCGACCTGAAACCTGCCCTTCTCTTTCCTCCATACTGACCATGTACTATGCTAATTGCCACCTCAAGTCTGTAAACAAAATGCTACTGTCTGTTGAGAAGCCCAAGCTCTCAGACAGCCAAATGTTGTATTCTCATACTGTCTCCAAGTTAGGGAATAATCTCCCTCCTTCACTCAAGACTATCAACAATCCTGCCTTCTTTAAAATATCCCTCAAATTACATCTCTCCTCTCACTGGCTATGCTCCTGTACCCCAACAAATAACTCCAACTTCTGACTTCTCTCTCTGGAGTCTCAACTTTAACCATCCAATTACAAACATCTCCTCTCCTTCTCTCTATCATAATAACTTCTTGCTTTCTTATTAACTTGACTTTTCTTCCTATAGCCCTGCTGTCATCTCCTTTCTAACCTGACATCAACCCTCTTCTGCTAAGAATTCTACAGATATATTTATTCTCATGTGTTATTTAAATACTTATCATCTTTTACTGCCACATTTATACCTGATTGTAAACATTATCACTGTTTTTACAGTTATTTTCTTTAAATTTGAATGTACTGCTCATAACACTTTGTTCTATGTATTATTATTTTACTTTTGTATGTAATTAATGTGGAGCTTTTCTCCCCGGTCCGCCACTGAAAATGGGCTCTTTATAGGCCCAGTGGACTTTCACGGTTAACAAATGCAATGAATAAATAAATAAAATAAAAACTCACACAAAAAGAGAGGTTTGCATTTTTAATCTTAACAGCAAGCATTCATTATTTGTGCAAATTAGTTTTGCTTTGCATTTGGAAGGATGACGTTTTGCTGGGATCAAATCTACTACTGGAAATCCTCAAGAAGGACTTTCCTTTCCTTTGACATGAAAATGCTCACTGCATACCATCAATGCATATTTCTCTTTAATGTAACTCTTAACGGATTCCTATAGTACTAATATTGATTCAACTGGTAAATGAGCTAAACCAAAAGACCCTTTCCACTCAAAACATGTCAAGGACAGAATCCAAAAATAATTCATTAACAGGCAAGTACACATAGACACTGTAAAAGTAATAAAATGCCAGCAAGCCAGCCAGAGCATGAATACAAAACAAACAATCCAACAAAGAAAACTCTGCAGAGAGTTATAGATAGTGGCCTTAAAACAGGAGTAAGTTGATGACAACACTGTAGAAATGTGTTCTCATGCTGTTAAGATATGTTTCTGAATTAAAACCCATATGTTTGGCTACCCATAATACGCAGAATTACTTTCATTAATGTAACTTTTATTGCTGGTCTGCTTAAGGAGAAAACAGTTATTTGTGAACTACTGATGGATATGCTGATCATGAAGCAATGTATGGATGATGTCTCTAGAAAATCTGCATTCTGTGTCAATCATGCCACTTTATCATATTCCATCACTGGCTTCTGGCTTGTCAATCATCCTAGCCATGCGCATTCCTGCGCAAATCTGTCAGGGGTTAATAGACATCAACAAAACCGAAACTACTAACAAACTATTGAGACTTAATGGATTGACCCATTCACAGCAATGATAAAAAGAACTGTATTGGTGGCATGTCTGTTTCTTCTTTGTAGCCTCCCCCCATATAACGACAGGATAAGGTTGCAGCCATGTCCACCTAAGGATAACTGGATGAGAATGAGCTCTGTAAAGGGCCTTAAGTTTTACCTCTGGTTTTATTCCTAGCTATTTAATGATTACCACAGCAATGATCTTTTTGATGAACACTTTTGACTCATTCCTTCTATGGGTAGCATTCTCTGCTGAACATTCTGTAGTCTGATCCTCTGCTTCATTTTTCAGAAGGAAGAAAATCTGACTAGAAACATAGGCAGCTCATCTGGCTTCCTGTGCAGATCCCCAAACTAATACCCCCCCCCAAAACAAGTTAAGGAATAAAAAAATAAAAATTACTGTAACTGAATGTGGCAAGCAGATTGATAAAACTGTAACAAGAAGTTTGCTAAAGTTAATACCAAACTCACATTGTACTAAACACTTCATCAAATCTGTGATTCAATAGAGCCATAAATGCAGCATTGGCATTCATTTATAAAGCTGCACTATCTTCGCAGCTACCACATGTTCGTCCATCTTGAGGGTGGTGGGACACTGTTCAGGCAATTGCAGTGTTGGTACCTTTCAGAGAAAAATGTACAGCATGCAGTGCATGAGCAAGAGTCATGTGCTTCGTCCTGCCAAACAATGTTCTCATGGTAGCCTCCATGAGACAGGTGTGACAATGTCCACTTCCTCAGAGAAAGGCACTGTAAGCCTTGGCATATGTGAACATGTGTACATCAGCCACTGAGGAGGGAGTTAAATGACTTGGGTCTAAACAAGACATGTATCATGGCTTTTGGGACGATGACTTCTAGCAATTGTCTACTAACCACTTAAGAGATGAAAGGACCAATCATTAATGGAAGGGCTGATGTTTGGCAGATACCAGTAAAGCAAATAAAGGCAGAATATTCAGTGCTCTGAAAGTCAGATAGCCAGATGTATAACAGTAAAAAAGTAAAGAACATTTTGCATTGAGTGTCCCTTTACATATAAACTAAATACATTAGTGAGGTAATCATTCTATGTTGCACAATTTATTTATTTAACATTTGTTAACCGGGAAAGCCTGACTAGGACAGAGCCTATTTTCAGTGCAGGTGCAGGGAGAAATGCTCCAGATGCATGTCTTTAGAATGTGGAAGGAAACCAGAGTACCTGGAGGAAACCCACACAAAAGTTGGGAGAACATGGAAACTCCACACAGAAGGCACCCCAGCCAAGAATCAAACCGGAGAACCTGCTGGTGTGAAGTGACACCATTAACCGCTGCACCACTGCACTGCCCAATAAACAAAGCTATGGCATCTAAGTCCAAGGAAGTCATTGTTCCACTGTAGACGGCATTAATCAGAAAAACCAACAAATGGAAATTAGTGCCCAAATAACCAATACCACTGTAACAGCACTATGAGGAAATGAAGCTGCAGTAACTGGTTCGAAGATTTAATGATGCAACAAATAAAACATTAACGCTTGATACACTCCACAGTACGTTTTCGTTTCCACCTCACTTCATCAGACAACAATAGAGGCCCACAGGCACTTGTTCTTAAATATTGCCTTCACTAATTAGCAATCATGCAATAAAACAATTAAACAAAATTAAATACTTCAAGCCAACACTCATATTTGATAACTAAACAGCTTGTTAAGCTTAAAACAAAACAATAAATACAAACTAACATCATACTCAATGCATTATTAGTTAGACAACAAACATCATCCTACCACATATTAATTCTATAAAAAACTTATATATTACAATTTAAAAGTATAATTAATTAAATTCAAATCTCAACAATATGAACATCAATATTAAAATTCATAATGCTTTGGTGACACCTACTGGTCAAAGTTTAACATTTAAAAACCTAGGCTTTTATCTACAAAATCTGTATTAAAAAAAACAGGATTAACCTATATAACATTCTACGTTTGTATTCTTAGAAGTGACTCCCTTGTAAAATCACTAATTTAAAAACTTCTTAAAAATATGCAAAATTAATAAATATTCAAATATTTGATTTGAAATATAAATATATATTATACATACTGTACAAAGATATTTATTACAAAAATGTCTAAAACAGTATTGTTAAGAATTCATGAATATATTTATAAATGAATATAATTATAGATGAATATGCTTATATAATAAGGTAAATATCTATTGAGATCTAAAATGTTGAAAACTTTTGAACACCATCTACAGCTTTGCTGCTCTCATTTTTAACACAGGGTTTATAGAGATGACATCATTTAAACCCGGCGGTTTGTTAGCTTCCAAATGTAATTGCCACAGTAACTCTTTATATTCGATTGAAGTTTCCCATTGTCCTCCCCTTATGTCTTTTTCAACAACTTCTAAAACAAAGAAATTATAAACTGCTTGGGGACAATCCATTTTATGTCTATATAGAGCATTCTTAGAATTATTCGTTCTCATTTCATAATAGTGCTCATAAATCCTTCTTTTTAGTTTTCTTTCGGATTTTCCAACATAAAATGCTTCGCATATTTTACATAAAGCTAAATAAATAATACCATTTGTGTCACAGTTTGCAAAGTACTTACTCTCTATTAGAATATCCCTACTTTTAATGTAGATGGTGTTAGATGTACATATATACGTACACTGTGAGCACCTCCCACATTTAAAAGTGCCCACTTTCGTTCTCTTGGTCCTTTTCTGTCCTTTTTGGCCTTCTAATATAGTTTTTAGATTTCTACCTCTACGGTAAGTGTATTTCAATGGTTCATTAAAGAGAAGACTCAAATCTGATAATTCCCCAAATTTCTGCCATTCCTCTTCTAACATCCTTCTAATATGAACTGCCTGTCCACAATAATCCATTATAAAATTATTTGTTTTTCCTGAGTCCTGCAACAACCCTTTTGGTGTTTCTCCCATACTTTGGCTACCTAAAATTGGTTTAAATCTTCCCCTTCTCTCATCCCTTACTTCCTTCTCTATACTTCTTATCAGAGTTGGTGGGTATCCTCTTTCAATGAACATTTGATAAAG
The DNA here is from genome assembly GCF_019279795.1 of Protopterus annectens. Lineage (NCBI taxonomy): Eukaryota > Metazoa > Chordata > Ceratodontiformes > Protopteridae > Protopterus > Protopterus annectens. The sequence goes on from NC_056726.1 coordinate 308,065,051, forward strand.
GGTATCACATTCTTCTGCAAAATCTACTTCTCTTGATGTCATTCTACTTGCCCTCACGTATTGTCCCTTAACTATCCCCTTCTTCTGATGGTAGGGATGTGCACTACTAAAGGACAAGTAGGAGTTGGAATACGTTTTCTTTCTGAATATTTTTGAAAAAAAACCTTTTTCGCTTTTACCAACATTGATATCTAAAAATTTTAATTCATTTTTGTCACTTTGAAATGTGAATTTCAGGAATCCAGTAGATTCAGAAATATACTTATAGAACACTTGGAATTCGTCCTCAGTGCCAACCCATAGAAAACACATATCATCCAAGAAACGCCTATACAACTTCCAACATGGGCTGAACTTTGAAATGATAATAAATTCATTTTCCCAAGCTGATAATATAATATTAGCATATGTGGGGGCACACCTGGCCCCCATTGCTACCCCCTGGATTTGTTTGAAAAATTCACCTTCAAAATGGATGAAGCTGTTGGAAAGTACTACGTCCATTAAGGTAAGTATTAACCGAAAATCATTGTTATCAAATTTTCCATAATTCACCAAGGCGTCTTCAAACAGCTTCAAACCATCATCATGGAGTATAGAGGAAAAGAAATCAACAATATCAATAGTATAGAAAGTTATTTTCTCATCAAAAACTTCCTCTGTGAGCAGTTGTAGTAATTATGATGAAGCAAAGCACTAAAACAAAGTTCACAAGAATCCAAAACGACAATAGTTGAGTTAAGACACCTTTATAAAAACGACAAAGCTTTCAGGTTAAGAAACCCTTTTTCAATGTATCACAACAGGTATATTTAAGAACGCCCATATATATACACACATAAGTAAAACAATCATGTGACCTGCAGCCACCATCACATGATCATTGCCAATATAAAAACATTTTATTAACATTCAAAATAATAACATTCTCTATCTATTAATTATAATTATTCAAAGATACCTCTAATATGTTAACATATGTCATGTATTAGTTAAAATTAACTTAATCTAGTTTGCTGTATTCTGTTTAAAACCGGTTTTAAAGATACTGCAGCATTCAGACCAGGCGGTGTGTCCGCTGATAGCCTAACTATCCAATCATATTCCCTGAGATCCAGTAAATTGGATAGATCACCTCCTCTAGGTGATGCTACAATATAGTCTAAAACTTGAAACTTAAAACAGTGTTCACTACCTCTAGATGCAATATGCTTAAACAATGCATTATTCTCATTAAAGTGTCTAATGTTGGACTTATGCTCCGTTATGCGTTCCTTGAGCTTTCTTGTGGTTTTGCCCACGTAGAAAGATGGGCACATTTGGCAAGTTGCCAGGTAAACCACATTACTAGTTATGCAAGTAGCATGACCATAAAATTTATACTCTTTTCCCGACACAGGATGTTTAAACTTATCCGTTTGGGAAGAATCACTGCTTTTAAGTATATCATTACAGCAATTGCAATTATAGCAGGGATATGTACCTTGCTTCGTGGTTATTATTACACTGGGTTTTATATTGTTAAAGTCTTTATAGCCAAGTATACTTTTCAAAGTTCTCATGTTTCTATAACTAAAGCAAGGTTTGTCACCAACTATTGATTTTATATCATCTTGTGCCAACAATACTTTCCAATATTTAGATAATACTTTATTAATATTATTAGACATTGAGTTAAATGAAGTGATAAATCTCAATTTATTTGTAGTCGGCACAGTCACTCCTGCGGTATTCCTTAGTTCAGGTACCTTATTAAAAATAGGTTCATATAATTCTTCTCTATTAGATACTATATGTTCTTTGACATTTGCTAATAGGTTCACAGGGTATCCACTGCTCTTAAACTCTTCATAGACTTCATCCATCTGTTTTAAAAAAGTATCTTGTCTTGAGTTTAATCTACTAACTCTGGCCATTTGGGCCTTAACAATACCCTTGAAGACATGGGGTGCATGCATGCTACTTGCATGTAGGTACCTACCAGATGCTACTTCCTTTTTAAATATAGATGTACTAATCTCATTATCCTGTTTCTTAATTACTACATCTAAAAAATTTATACATATATCTGATGTTTCTATTTTAAACTTTAAATAATTAGTAGTGTTATTCAGGAAGGAAACGTAGTCTAAAAGATCTACTAGGCTTCCTTTCCAAAGAAGGAAGCAGTCGTCCACAAATCTCTGGTAGAATATCACATTGTCATTCACAAATTGCTCACCATTGCCTATATATTCCTTCTCCCATTTAAAACCAATGATTATAATATTAATACATGTAAGAGGCGTAGCGTATTTATACCAATCTATCCACCTGTCCTAACGGCATTTTATAATTTATGTGAGTTTGACATTAGAAAACTTTATGCCAGTAAAAAAACTAATCAATCTTTCAATATTACTTATTCTGAACATTTAGCAATGAAGGAACTTGTGGATAATACCAATATTGTTATTAAGGCGGCAGATAAAGGTGGCGCTATAGTCATCATGGATGAATGCATGTACAGACAGTCAGTTATGTTGTTGTTAGGAGATCAATCTGCTTTTAAGCAAATAACAACTTCAGATGTTAAGAAATGTATAAGCTATGTGAACATGTGTATCTATGAGCTTCAACTGTCAAGTGACATAACACTAGATTTATTTCATTTTTTTACAGTTCCGTGTCCCATAATCCCACAATTATATGGAGTCCCTAAGGTGCACAAATCTATAGATAAGCCACCCATGAGGCCGATAGTATCCGGCAAAGGCTGGATTACGGAGCCAATATCTTTATATCTACAGAAGCAATTACAACCATTGCTAATTATGTGTAAGACAGTAATTAAGGACACAGTGGATTTTTTAGAAAAATTGAAAATATGCTATTTAGATTTGAAAGACACACTTTGTAACATTAATGATATTTATATGGTAGTCATGGATATTACCTCATTATTTACGGTCATTCCACATGACATTGGGATAGATTCTATCAGAAGTTTTCTGACAGAAAGTCCTGAACATACACACAGATATGTAGAAAATATCTGTATGCTATTGGACTTAGTGCTGAGAAATAATATATTTTTATTTGATAACAACATATACCTACAACAAACCGGCGTAGCAATGGGTACGCCTGTGGCAAATACGTATGCCAATCTCGTTCTCTATCAATGGGAGAAGGAATATATAGGCAATGGTGAGCAATTTGTGAATGACAACGTGATATTCTACCAGAGATTTGTGGACGACTGCTTCCTCCTTTGGAAAGGAAGTTTAGTAGACCTTTTAGACTATGTTTCTTTTTTGAATAACACTACTAATTATTTAAAGTTTAAAATAGAAGCATCAGATACATGTATAAACTTTTTAGATGTAGTAATTAAGAAACATAATAATGAGATCAGTACATCTATATTTAAAAAGGAAGTAGCATCCGGTAGGTACCTACATGCAAGTAGCATGCATGCACCCCATGTCTTCAAGGGCATCGTTAAGGCCCAAATGGCCAGAGTTAGTAGATTAAATTCAAAACATGATATTTTTTCAAAGCAGTTGGATGAAGTTTATGAAGAGTTTAAGAACAGTGGATACCCTGTGAATCTATTAGCAAATGCTAAAGAACATATAATAACTAACAGAGAAGAATTATATGAACCTATTTTTAATAAGGTACCTGAACTAAGGAATACCGCAGGAGTGACTGTGCCGACTACAAATAAATTGAGATTTATCACTTCATTTAACTCAATGTCTAATAATATTAATAAAGTATTATCTAAATATTGGAAAGTATTGTTGGCACAAGATGATATAAAATCAATAGTTGGTGACAAACCTTGCTTTAGTTATAGAAACATGAGAACTTTGAAAAGTATACTTGGCTATAAAGACTTTAACAATATAAAACCCAGTGTAATAATAACCACGAAGCAAGGTACATATCCCTGCTATAATTGCAATTGCTGTAATGATATACTTAAAAGCAGTGATTCTTCTCAGATGGATAAGTTTAAACATCCTGTGTCAGGAAAAGAATATAAATTTTATGGTCATGCTACCTGTATAACTAGTAATGTGGTTTACCTGGCAACTTGCCAAATGTGCCCATCTTTCTACGTGGGCAAAACTACAAGAAAGCTCAAGGAACGCATAACGGAGCATAAGTCCAACATTAGACACTTTAATGAGAATAATGCATTGTTTAAGCATATTGCATCTAGAGGTAGTGAACACTGTTTTAAGTTTCAAGTTTTAGACTATATTGTAGCATCACCTAGAGGAGGTGATCTATCCAATTTACTGGATCTCAGGGAATATGATTGGATAGTCAGGCTATCAGCGGACATGCCCCCTGGTTTGAATGCAGCAGTATCTTTAAAGCCTGTTTTAAATAGAATACAGCAAACTAGATTAAGTTAATTTTAACTAATACATGACATATGTTAACATATTAGAGGTATCTTTGAATAATTATAATTAATAGATAGAGAATGTTATTATTTTGAATGTTATTAAAATGTTTTTATATTGGCAATGATCATGTGATGGTGGCTGCAGGTCACATGATTGTTTTACTTATGTGTGTATATATATGGGCGTTCTTAAATATACTTGTTGTGATACAGTTGTAGTAATTCCCATGAGTCTTTCACAATCCCATTGCCTAAATTGGAGACTGGTTTTAATTTTGTGTCCAACCACTTAGCTATTGGTGCTGTGACTGAATTTTCTGAGGCTACTATGGGACGCATAGGTGGACTCATAATGTTAACAGCTTAACAAGCTGTTTAGTTATCAAATATGAGTGTTGGCTTGAAGTAGTTAATTTTGTTTAATTGTTTTATTGCATGATTGCTAATTAGTGAAGGCAATATTTAAGAACAAGTGCCTGTGGGCCTCTATTGTTGTCTGATGAAGTGAGGTGGAAATGAAAATGTACTGTGAAGTGTATCAAGCGTTAATGTTTTATTTGTTGCATCATTAAATCTTCGAACCAGTTACTGCAGCTTCATTTCCTCATAGTGCTGTTACAGTGGTATTGGTTATTTGGGCACTAATTTCCATTTGTTGGTTTTTGTGTTTTCGATTGGATATGGAGGAGAGTGAGCAGAACCAGAAGAGTTCGGTGGATAATGATATGCAGCACAACAAACTAGACAAACTTTCCGATCAGCTTACGCAGCTGATAGAACTGCTTACACAGAGGGATTCCCCAACCTTGACGTCGTCGTTCGAGTTCCCGTGTAACCAGGAAATGAGATCGAAGGGTGAGAGCGCAATTGGACTGCCGAAAAGAAGCAGGTTACCGCGAGTATCACCAGATGAAGGAACGGAACAACAGGGAAGTAGAGCGAGGACTGGGGGAGCTTCGGGCTACAGTAAAAGAAGGGAGGAAGCCGTTTCTCACGTTCCTGTAGCAGATTGTTCGCAAGATATGGACTATGATATGCCGGCAGTGTTCCTGAATGAATCGAGTGAGGGTAATTCACCGAGCATGAATCGAAGGGATGTTGCCAGTAAGGGTGTACTACCTCAAGCCACTAGACCAAAACAGAATGTTTTGGCAAGGAAAAATGAAGGACAATCTATTCAGGAAGCTGGGCGTGGAGCAGGCAGAGCATGCAAGGAAGCCCAGAGGTACAACATTGACTTTCATAATGTGATACATAAACAGTTCAATTTTAATGATAAAAAAGCTATTGTGATGAATGATATGGACACTAATTTAACCTATGAGTTAAATATGAAAAAGCTGGATGAAATGTTGTTTAAGTTTAAAAATTTAGAGCTAGAAAATATCTACTTAAAAGAGTGCCTTAGGTTAGAAATAGTCCCAAAAGGACTAAGAGTGTGTAAGTTTCCTAACAAGGTTATAGAAGGAAGTGACTTCCATTTAGAGTTATTAAACATTTTTAATAATTGTGGTTTAGATATTTTAAAGGTAATGGTGAAGGAAAATGAAAGAGAGATTGACTCTATAAGTAAGGTTATAGACAAGCTGAATGACAAAATTATAAAGGATTTACTTTTCTCTATAGATGAAAACCAGAGGTGGTATTATGATATGTTAAGAAAGATTGATCGAAGTATTAGTAATGTCTTCCAAAGGAAAAGTAGGAAGCTTGAGAGGGACATACAGGAATACAAGAATAAAGTTAGTTATCCTAAACCCAGAAATAACTTTGCAAGTTATGAGAGACATGCCTCTGTTTGGTCAGAGGATGAACAATCTAAAAATGTTGAAATTAATGAGAATGACGTAATAATTGATTATAATGACCCCTCTGAGTTCCCCCCATTGAGAAGATCAGAAAGAATAAAGAATTACCAGAATAACCACCAGCAAAATTTTCAGAGAGGGGGGAGGGGGGGGGGAATGTATGGCAATTACAACAGGACTTATCAGCGTTGGTAATAGATGAACATTTTGGTAAATCATCCTTAGATAAACAAATAATTGTGGATGGACCTTTACATACTCTCTCAGGTTATAATATTTACAACTATAGCCACATAGATATTCAGGATATTCATTTTAAATTGTTTTCCAAAGGTTTAAAATTTGTCCCTAATAGAAAGGCAGATATTAGGAAAGTTCTAATAGATTTAAAGCTTTTCCTAAGGAAGAAAAATTTTGAAATTTTATACAATGGACAGTCACCAAATATGCCAGACGGTGAAAGGTTTAAGAGGCGTAGTACCTTCAACCCCCCTTTGCATACACAATTAAAGAATTTTGAAACTCTAATGGAAAAAAGAATTCGGAATGAATTAAGTAGTAATTATGTAGTATTTAATTTATCAAAAGAAGAGAATTTGCTGTTGAAAAATCTTAGTAGTGATAAAAACATCAGAATTTCAAAACCAGACAAAGGGGGTGGTACAGTGGTCATGGACCATTTATGGTAGGAAGAAAAAATGATGCAAATACTTGAAAATGAAGAAAGATATATTAGAGCTTCCCTTAATGAGATTAATATAGGGAATAAGAAAGTGGACATAGTACTACATGATCTATTAGTAGAAGGTTCAATCGATTATTCAACATATCTGTATATGCATGTAGAACAACCAAGGGTACCGTCGATATTTGGGGTCCCCAAGGTGCACTAAAACATTATGAGTCCACCTATGCGTCCCATAGTAGCCTCAGAAAATTCAGTCACAGCACCAATAGCTAAGTGGTTGGACACAAAATTAAAACCAGTCTCCAATTTAGGCAATGGGATTGTGAAAGACTCATGGGAATTACTACAACTGCTCACAGAGGAAGTTTTTGATGAGAAAATAACTTTCTATACTATTGATATTGTTGATTTCTTTTCCTCTATACCCCATGATGATGGTTTGAAGCTGTTTGAAGAAGCCTTGGTGAATTATGGAAAATTTGATAACAATGATTTTCGGTTAATACTTACCTTAATGGACGTAGTACTTTCCAACAGCTTCATCCATTTTGAAGGTGAATTTTTCAAACAAATCCAGGGGGTAGCAATGGGGGCCAGGTGTGCCCCCACATATGCTAATATTATATTATCAGCTTGGGAAAATGAATTTATTATCAATTCAAAGTTCAGCCCATGTTGGAAGTTGTATAGGCGTTTCTTGGATGATATGTGTTTTCTATGGGTTGGCACTGAGGACGAATTCCAAGTGTTCTATAAGTATATTTCTGAATCTACTGGATTCCTGAAATTCACATTTCAAAGTGACAAAAATGAATTAAAATTTTTAGATATCAATGTTGGTAAAAGCGAAAAAGGGTTTTTTTCAAAAATATTCAGAAAGAAAATGTATACTAACTCCTACTTGTCCTTTAGTAGTGCACATCCCTACCATCAGAAGAAGGGGATAGTTAAGGGACAATACGTGAGGGCAAGTAGAATGACATCAAGAGAAGTAGATTTTGCAGAAGAATGTGATACCCTTTATCAAATGTTCATTGAAAGAGGATACCCACCAACTCTGATAAGAAGTATAGAGAAGGAAGTAAGGGATGAGAGAAGGGGAAGATTTAAACCAATTTTAGGTAGCCAAAGTATGGGAGAAACACCCAAAGGGTTGTTGCAGGACTCAGGAAAAACAAATAATTTTATTATGGATTATTGTGGACAGGCAGTTCATATCAGAAGGATGTTAGAAGAGGAATGGCAGAAATTTGGGGAATTATCAGATTTGAGTCTTCTCTTTAATGAACCATTGAAATACACTTACCGTAGAGGTAGAAATCTAAAAACTATATTAGAAGGTCAAAAAGGACAGAAAAGGACCAAGAGAACGAAAGTGGGCACTTTTAAATGTGGGAGGTGCTCACAGTGTACGTATATATATACATCTAACACCATCTACATTAAAAGTAGGGATATTCTAATAGAGAGTAAGTACTTTGCAAACTGTGACACAAATGGTATTATTTATTTAGCTTTATGTAAAATATGCGAAGCATTTTATGTTGGAAAATCCGAAAGAAAACTAAAAAGAAGGATTTATGAGCACTATTATGAAATGAGAACGAATAATTCTAAGAATGCTCTATATAGACATAAAATGGATTGTCCCCAAGCAGTTTATAATTTCTTTGTTTTAGAAGTTGTTGAAAAAGACATAAGGGGAGGACAATGGGAAACTTCAATCGAATATAAAGAGTTACTGTGGCAATTACATTTGGAAGCTAACAAACCGCCGGGTTTAAATGATGTCATCTCTATAAACCCTGTGTTAAAAATGAGAGCAGCAAAGCTGTAGATGGTGTTCAAAAGTTTTCAACATTTTAGATCTCAATAGATATTTACCTTATTATATAAGCATATTCATCTATAATTATATTCATTTATAAATATATTCATGAATTCTTAACAATACTAACTGTTTTAGACATTTTTGTAATAAATATCTTTGTACAGTATGTATAATATATATTTATATTTCAAATCAAATATTTGAATATTTATTAATTTTGCATATTTTTAAGAAGTTTTTAAATTAGTGATATTACAAGGGAGTCACTTCTAAGAATACAAACGTAGAATGTTATATAGGTTAATCCTGTTTTTTTTAAATACAGATTTTGTAGATAAAAGCCTAGGTTTTTAAATGTTAAACTTTGACCAGTAGGTGTCACCAAAGCATTATGAATTTTAATATTGATGTTCATATTGTTGAGATTTGAATTTAATTAATTATACTTTTAAATTGTAATATATAAGTTTTTTATAGAATTAATATGTGGTAGGATGATGTTTGTTGTCTAACTAATAATGTATTGAGTATGATGTTAGTTTGTATTTATTGTTTTGTTTTAAGCTTAACAAGCTGTTTAGTTATCAAATATGAGTGTTGGCTTGAAGTAGTTAATTTTGTTTAATTGTTTTATTGCATGATTGCTAATTAGTGAAGGCAATATTTAAGAACAAGTGCCTGTGGGCCTCTATTGTTGTCTGATGAAGTGAGGTGGAAACGAAAACGTACTGTGGAGTGTATCAAGCGTTAATGTTTTATTTGTTGCATCATTAAATCTTCGAACCAGTTACTGCAGCTTCATTTCCTCATAGTGCTGTTACAGCGGCATTAATCAGACCTATCATTGAGTACAGTGTCCCCTTTAGTATGTACCTAACCAGGTACATCCAACAACAGGAACGTCCACTGGGGCTCCTCACTAAAAAAATACAGGACATAAGAAAAATGTCCTACGCAGACTGCCTCAAAGCCCTATCACTGTATTCTGTCTCCTATAAGCTTTTGAGAGGAGGTCTATGCGTGGCACACAGGGCATTGTCAGACCCCACTCTGATGGACCTCCTGCATATCCACAAAACAAACAGCACCAGAATTACCTACTGTTCTAAAGATTTGAACTTTGCCTGTGATATAGATAGGACCTACTGGAGAGACAGTCATGTATCCCAGAGATTATCCTGTCTATGGAATATGCTCCCTATCTATGTGAAGCAGAGTTCCTCCCTAACCCAATTCAAATGCAACTGGGACAATTGGATGGGGAACAGGAAATTCATCCTTAGTTTGGCACCTTTGTCTATAATGGACACAGGCAACCTGTAAATGGTTCATCTCTCAGTCCTCTGCTTGTAAATGTTTTATCTTCCAATCCCCTGCTTACACTTATCAATGGTATCAGAACTTTGTCAGAGATTTGGGATGCATAGCTAGGCTTAAAAAGGCCCTTCTGGACATTAGCCTAGTAAACACCTATAAACAGCAGGGTTGGCAAAATTAACATAAAGTTCTAAAATACATTTCTAAAGTACAGAAACCATACAGTCAGTCATTCATTCATTCATTCATTCATTCATTCATTCATTCATTTACTTAGGAATTTTAACTATTTTTTATGATTTTGGTAATTATGTAAGTGAACTAGATGACTAGACACTTTTTAAGCCATGTTGGCAGACTAACTGTACATAACACAAGAAACAAGCAAATAACAAAAATAATAGAGTAACTCAACCTGTGTTGCATCAGATATTATAAATACTTGAATGTCGTTCACTCTTTTGAATCAGCAACAGATTAAATAACACTGAAATGTGCTAGAGTGTTCCTTATCAAAAATTAAAGATATTGGTTGAAGGAGCATTGAATACATGAGAGAAGGGTATGTGTGGGTTTAGGATACTAATGCTGAAACTTTCGGATATACTGAAGGTTTCAGCATTAGGGGTGGTAATATTTTCTAAGTATATGTGGGTTAAGGTTACAGAAAGGGTTAAGTATGGGAATAGGTTTGTGCATGTGTATTGGTACATGCGAGAGTGTGTGTCTAAGTATCTCGTGTAGTGTTAGTATTATGGAAAGGGTTTCCTAAAGTAAGGTGCAGGGTTAAGGTTAGGGCTAGCATGGACTAGAAATGGGGGGATGATGGAATTCTGTTGTATTTATTTTCTAAGTTCACTAGAGTAATATTTAAAATTTCTCAGTGGTTTTGGGACTCTGTCTTTATGTTATTTTTGGGTTTGTCCAAAATTCATGACTAAAGAAGTTAACAAGTATCTCACACACACCATATCTGTCAAATGTCCCTGATTTTGGCTTATATTTTTGCCTCGTCTGTCATAAAATCTTTGATTTTCTGGAAAATCACTGAGGATTGCGGTCAGACATTAAAGTTCCATTTTACAAAATGCATGTTGATGCAAAATTGTTGTTTTATCAACTCTCTAAAATAATTTGAGTGATATTTAACCTATTTTCCTTATTTTGGGCCTCTGTACCCCCTTTGGCTTTGTCCGGAATTTATGGGCAAAGAAGTTAAGAGGTATCACACACGTGCACACACACACACACACACACACACACACACACACACACACACACACACACACACACACACACACACACACACAAAATGATAACTGTGCTGATCTATGATGTAATTAAATTACTGAGCACCACCAACAACTTTACAGAAAAAATAAGAAGAAAATCAGTAGTAAAAAAGAAAACGGCTGTAGGTAAAACCAAGGTGCACAAAACCAGAACTGAGTACAAACAACAATGCACCAAGGTAACACACAATAGCGTCTTTAATGAAAAAATAATAAAATAATAAACAGAAGTAAGCGCTTTCGCAGCGCTAGTTGCTTCTTCAGACAAAGGAAGAAGCAACTAGCGTTGCGAAAGCGCTTACCTCTGTTTATTATTTCATTATTTTTTCATTAAAGACGCTATTGTGTGTTACCTTGGTGCATTGTTGTTTGTATTCAAGAAAATCAGTACTACCTAATACCCTTAATTTGAACCTATAAGTGATTAGTCAATGGTTTATTCAGAAGGAAAAATTAATTAAAAAGACTCTTGAGTTGTTTGAATGTAGGAAATCC